>NC_135497.1:89681616-89749116 GCF_052857255.1 Amblyomma americanum
CATCGCCTAGAAGGGCAGTATCCTAGTTTGCTAGAACTTGTAACAGCTTATCGGTGGGCTGGCTGTAGAAAAACAGAGAGCAGTAAATGCACTTAGCTTGTTGGTCTATGAAATCATTCCCAATTCCGCTTTTCTGTGCACTTTTGAGTGCAAAATTAGTTGTTTAAGGGGGGATTAGGCTTTCAGCAAAAAAATTGCTCCTTGATCAATTTTCACGAAAATTCTTTAACTTATTACAAATAACATTTTAACTATTTGACAAAATTTGTTATATCTTGGTAACATTTTTTTTCTACAATATATTTCTCCTTTGATTTTTGTGAAAAGCCTGCAGATTCAACAAAATGCATGGAAGAAGGCTGGTTCAACATTCATTGTGATTCCCCTGGCATGCTACAGGTCAAGACATGCTTGGATTTTTTTTTTCCCGCAAAACAAAGATTTCCCGTTTTGAATTTTTACAATGCAGTTGCCGTAGATATGTCTATACTGAGAAGAAAATCATATACAAGAAATTTAAAATTCTTAGAATTGGAAAACCAAGAATGTCTTGACCTGCAGTGTGGTTCTAAGAGTGCAACAAAACAAACGCAGTCAAAATAAACGAAACAGTTGCAAAGAAATCGGCTGCACAAAATGAGCAACATGCTAGAAAAACAATATTAAGAAAAAAGACATTCTAAGTTGACCACCACATTTACTTCTGAAAGCACCATGGTTGTAGTCCTAGGCGTCCTTCTGAATTCTGTGTTTTTTGGCTGCCTTTTTCTGCACATGGCATGCTTTTCAGCTGGTTGTATATAAAAATTTTTTGGTGCCACTAAAATTTGATAAATTGGTATGATGCTAATTAATATGGGCATTTGGTCCTTCATGTACAGCTAGTCCAAGTTATGTGAAAGATTAACTCAAAAGCCTCGAACCAACCCAAAGGCCCAGGAACAGTAGACAATTATTTTGTCTAAGAAATGTGTTCATATTTTTCCCGCGTAAGTTGTCAGAAAATGAGGGACAAGGAGTTGTGAACGGTGGCTGGAAGTCACACATTCATTTCCCCTTTCTCTTCACACAGCTACCTCACAGTAATGCCAGACATGTCTGTCAGAAAGCACTGGCTACTAAGAACATGTTGACATCAAACCTTGTATGCATGCTCCATGTAGCAGTGAGTACACAGCATGCAAGCAGTATGTCACGAATTCGTGACTCTAGGTGAAAAAGGGTTAAAAAAAAGTTTAGTATTTATCTTTGGTTAAGTGGTTATCTGATTTGTAGCCTTTGTAGTAGCCATAGTAGGCTCAGTATGAAAGATGTCTACATACTCTGTCAGCTTTCAGAGTAATTTACTGCTCTGTATGCATTGGAAAATACTTTTTCAAACACTGATGTTTGAAGTTAAGACCATAAGCATTCCTTGAGGTTCTCTGTATTATATTTAACAGACTTGTGTATAGCAATTGCCATTTGCATGCCACAGGAAGGGCACGTACAGAAAGGTGCGCTGGCATTGAAGCAAGAACATCTCAAGTGGATGGACCGTCCAGATCGCGTGATGAGAGCTGCTAGGCTAATATTACGAAGGTGCTCTTCAGGTGCAGAAGGTAAGCTTAGCTGGCTGAAGACAGATAAATATTGTGACGAAGAAGATGAAGTTGGCAGTGGCCCTAGACGGAGTGCTCGCGCTAGGCCAGCGGCCATTAAACCATCTCATTGCCATAAGTCATCTCGTCTCATACTTCGGCTGGCCGTCACGTAACATTTGGTGTGAGGTGTGGAGTTCATCCCCATCCTGGTCCAGGAGCTTCGGCGCATGCGGGAGCCGTGGTCGTCGGTCGTGAGTTCTTTGTGTCGCCCAGCCTTTCAGACCTGAACCGATCTCGCCGTTCTTCCCCCGCCTCGCCCACCGCCCAAACCACTCAACACGATGAACTGAACCTGACTCAATGACCCGACGCTTCCGACCCGAGACGCTGCCCACACGTGATGACATCGTTCCCCTGCCCATGCCGTTCGGCGCATCTTGGGGCCCCGGCCGTCGGCTCCTGGTGACCTATGGCCAGGAAGCTTCGCGGGCCAGGAATCATTCAGCCATGTCCTTCATCGTGACGGCCAGCACCTCACCACTTTGTGCTTCCTGTCCCACCATCCCCTGAAGCCCATCACCACTTCGCGCGTCTCTTTGTCACCGATGGGACGATCGCTTGGTGGCCCCGGGTAGTGTGATGAAGACGACGAAGTTGGCAGTGGCCCGAGACGGAGCGGTCGCATTAGGCCAGCGGCCATTAAACCATCTCATTGCCATAAGTCATCTCGTCTCATACTTCGACTGACCGTCACGTAACAATATGTTGGTTTTTTATCTATATAAATAGCCGTCAAGCTCATTGCACTTGACTTAAGTCACAACTAGTCTTGTATGCTTAAAAGCATGGCTTATGCTTGAGGTGGTGATTCAGTTGTGTAACCCATGTATAATGGGTTGCACAACTTTATCACCTTGTTCTGATCCTTTGAATCTGATACCGTACTTTTCTTGCTTTATTGTATCGTTTCATCAGGTGCAATGTCAGTGCTAGTGGCATGTCTTTTTATTTATGTTTTCCTTTTGCCTTGACTTTTTCTTGGCTTGCAGTACATCATAAGAACTCCAGCTTCCCAGCTGCCTCCTTTTGGAGTTTGGGCTGTGGCCGAATGCCCGGCAAGAATGGATCTATTTGGTGGTTGTACAGACACACCACCCATCGGTTATGAACTTGGAGGCTCTGTAATCAATATCGCTGTTTTGGTTGATGGCCAGGTGAGCCGCTGACAGTTTAATGCGCACGTAGGATTTAATTTTTTCAAAACTGCTCTTATTTTGGAACATGATTTAAGTATAATACTAGGTCTTTACGAAAAAGTAGCCCGCTGGGTTTAATACCTTCAACACCTGTGGCCTAATTGGCTTGCATGTCAATTGGCTGTGTCCTAGAGGTAATCTCTGTGCATCAATCATTTTCATCTGCTCAATCGGCAGTTGTATGTCATTGAGTGATGTGGCATGCACAGTGAACTTCTCATTCAGTAAGTTCGAGTGAATTAATTGGCACATTTGCATTACCATCACTTTGTTGTTCTTTTTGGTGCGATAATTTTTCTGTATTTCAGATGAATGAGTTCAGACTCCAGAATCATTTGAAGAGTTTCTAAAAATGAATGTGTCCAAGCTAGAAATGGAAACACTGATCAGATTATTCCATCATTGTGAATGCAACACTGGAACTGCATAACACATTGTTCAGTTGCATGTCACTGCTGATCGTGGAGGTAAACATGACCTTGCACTGGGGTCTCCTCTTGCAGACGGCCAAATGAGATGCAAGCTAGGGCACAGGTTATTGATAAATCTGTTCAGACACTCTGCAGACAGACTTGGTTAGTGATTCATGTTCACTTCCTTATTTAATTACAGCTGTACTGCAGCAACCAGTATTAAGGCACCTGTCTTGAGCTGGCTTTAGTTTTTGGCCACATTTCATGTGACAACAGGACGGCCTTGTACACACTGAGGAAATCTAGGCTTACCAAAATATCCACTTCCTTCCTGCTACCACTCGCTGTAATGTCACTCGTCTGCAGTAACTATGATACGTGAAATGCTGCACACACATTTAATGCCTCTTGTCACTGCTTGACAGAAACCAATTGGAGCCAAGGCACGAAGACTGCACGAGTATGTAGGACCTTTTAAAACCAACCACACTTTTTCAGGGTGATGTCAGGAATGATTTGCTATAGTGTGACTTTCTTTGCTGACCAATAGACCACACATTGTTATCAAACTGCTGCATGACCTTGTTCCCGAGAAGATAGAAATAACTAGCATAGAAGACCTTTTGGATTACAGTCAACCTGGTGCTAGAGGTAAGGCTGCTAAATAGTTGCATTGGTGGCTTTTCTGCCACTTTCGGGATGCTTATTAAAATATGCGCTAAAAGGCACTCTTGCCTCGTGAAATTTCAAAAGTTTCCGGAAGGGGCATGTATCAGTGGTTGCCATGGCTGTATCTGCTGATGTATTAGGTTGAGTGAATGAACCTGTTCAAATTATAAAGCTTCTCAGTATTACTTGGAGGAAAAAGAAGCACCACAGTCTATGTGAGCGCACCCCATCCACCATGGGATCAAATGCTAGGAAGTGCACACTTCATATTTGGTTTGGGTAGTGTTAAGCAGAAAATGTGAATTTTCGCTGTGGAATCATGGCTGCGCCACAATGCTCTCCACTGTACACAAACTAAATTTTTTTTATTGATACATTTTTAAATTTCATAAATTTAATGTAAGTGAATGTTTGGTATAAAGCTCGTATGAAAACTATTGCAGCATATCTTGAAGGTTCATCTAGAATGGCTGAGTCCACATTTTCTCCTGAACACGAGCCAAACCAAATACAAAATGTGCACTTCACAGTATTCCTCGTCTTGCCCATGGTGGATGAACAACTGCAGTGCCTCTTTTCTCTCTAGGCAATTTTGAGATACTATGGTTCAGAGTAACGGCCACCATAGCCTTTAGTTTGTGGTCCTGCAATCTTTTTTGCACAATGTCTATCTCTAGCCACATTAATTGTGCTCATGAGTAAAGTCATCGTTGCATCTTCGTGTTTAGCTTGTGCTTCTTCCACACAGTCACATGAGCACAGTTGACTGGTATAGCGTAAAATTCAATTGAATTTTTACCCTTTTCTATAGGGTAAAGCAGTGATAGTGATTGCCTTTCTGAACACCGCCTTCTTGCATTCTTTGAGAGCACCAACTTGAAGGACTATATGAGCCACATTGATTTGGATCTTGTGACCACGCAGGGAAAATTTTTGAATGCATCCACTGCCTGACCCTCCTGACTAACATCCCCATTGGTTAGCAGGCGAATGCAGACGTTTTCGGTCACACTGTGTACTAACGGTAATGCCAATTAGCCCTGAAAGAGTCCTACATTATAGCCGTCGCTGTTAAATGGGGTCGATGAAGGCCTATCTTTGCGCACAGCTCTCTGTGTACACAGCTTTCTGTTTGGTGTTGGTCAACATGCCACCATGGGGCTGACAGGTGCCAACAGGAACAAGTTTGAGTCTTGCTGTTTTGTCTCCCGTATTGTTAGGCTTAAATTATATCACCCACTCTTAAAGGTCACAATTCTGTGCTGGGACTTGATGTTTTAACACCTTGTTGCAGAAGGTTTCAAGTGTTTCATCAAGTTCAAGTTCTCTTGAATAAAGCAAAAGGTACAAAAGTCCTCATCAGAAGCTGCAAGAAATTTTTGGTGTCCAGCTGCGGTGACAACTTGGAGCAGTTGGCAATGTTAAAAACGTTTTTTTTTTCGTCAGTCATGTTTTATTTCTTTCAATGTCAATGCCATATGCATAAGCAAATCATGAAAATAAGCGACTTTATCTTTTTTTGTTTTTGTTGCTTGACGCTGCCCGTTTTGAATACCATCCCTTTTGTCCAATAATGTCTTAATGGCATTCATACTTTATTGGCGATTTTTGCTGGCACTGATGAAAAATGTTTTGATATTTAAGCTGCAGAGTCACCTTTGCGCTAGCCATTGCTTCTAAATCCAACTGACAGTTGATTCAACAATGAAAGCTTTGCTGCAGCTTCTCTTTTAGTTCAACAAATTGGCTATATTTTCATATGTTAAGTTTCTCTAATATAACATTTAAATTTTCTTTCGCTGATTTCATGCAACATTCTACAGTTGCACATGAGGCCAGTTTTCAGCAGGACTGGTTCGGGCAGTGTTGAATATGAGCCATCACCTGAGGTTCAAAGAGATTACTCGCAACATACACTTAAATGTTGTTTCATCATCTCTTCTACAATTCCAGAGACATATTCTGAACCTCCTTTAGCCATGCTTTCACCTTAAACCTTTGGTGCCCTGTATTGCGAATTCCTGACATGCTGATGCTTGCCGTGTACTGTTTACAACAGGAAGTTTACATACAAATTTTGATGTCGACATGTTCTCAATGTACAGCGCCATCCAATCAAACTGCTGCAGGAAAATTAGGAAGATATTTGTTGGATGAAAAATCATGTACTGTCCCTGGGCCTTTGAGTTATATTCAAGACCTTTGGAATCTGTTTCACACAACTCAGACTAACTGCACAAAATGGAGCAAATGCTAAATCTTTCTAATTGGTGACATAGTGATTCTAAAGTTTTAGTGGCACCAACAAGTTTTTGATTGTGGCTTCTGAATGTGGGTGCATTAGCTAGCATAATTTAGAGGTAATAATTATTTTCTTTGATTTTTTTCATTTTTTGGCAATAAAGGCTGGATATGATGCAACATTCAGTGGCCTGGCTAAGGTGAAGGAAAGACTGGTAGCCCAAAATTTGTGCCTGCATGCTCTTTCATGTCAAATGGGATGCAGTAGCATTGAGGGTGCTGTTTTTATTGACAAGTCAGAGCTCTTCTTCTGAGCACAAAAAAAATTTTGCTTTGCTTTTCGATCTAAGTGTACTGGACAGCTACTTTAAGTGACATCTGAATGAACAAGAGGTATCACTGTCTGCAGATTTCTCTTGCCCATTGCTGTGTGTCAGTGGTGGTGGCATTTGGCTGCTGACCCCAGTTGCAACGGCTGTGCTTTTACAGATGTTAAATGCAAAAACAGTCGTGTTCTGATATTTGGCAGCAGATTAGGAGTCCTGGTAGTTGAAGTTAATTCAAAGCTTTTTATCAGGGCATGCGTCATAGCCCACAGTGTTCCTATGGCACATAAAGATTCATCAAGCATCATCGCTGTCTGCAGGTTTCTCTCACTGCATGCAGCTGCACTGCAAAATGATGCACAAGGAAGTTAGTATGTCAGATTATAATTCCGCTTCATGCCCTTGTTCTGTGGAGTTCATGTGACGATGATTAAGTGGCTGGGACACTAGATATAGGTCATTTGAAGCTGTCGTTTGAGTGTTTTTATAAATAAACTGCGCTTTTGGATATAACCATAGTTTCTAAAAATAAAGTGCAAGTACTTCCGTTATTCTTTTATGGTTCAATCACTTATCGTCTTCACTAAATTTTTTTTTTACGTTGGTGGCGTTTATATTGCAACCATTGCTGTACGTATGACAATTTGTACAGTAATTACTCGTGCGTCAACTGCTTTTACTAGTAAACCAGGCAAGGTAAAAGATGCATGGCTTTTGACCGCACAAGGGTGCCACTCGTATCACCAAAAAGAACTAGTAATTCTTCTCTGGGAAATAATGTTCTCTGAATAAAAACAAAATTTGCATTCTGATATAAGCACCGAAAAAAGTCCACCAAATTTTCAAGAAATTAAAACCAAAGCATCCAACCCCTATACCCTCGTCATACCCGTGCAAAAGCCAGGCCTGTCAATTTTAATCCTAATATATCTGTCAATCCTTAAATTGATGGCCCTGTGAATATGCACGCAAAAGTTTTTAGCTGCAGGTCCAACAGTTCTTCTCTTATGAATTTTCTTCATGCTCTCTGCTATGGGCCTCTAGACATACATAAACATCCAGCACCGTTTTATGGCATATGTTTAGTTCAATAGATGCATGTCAAAATGTATATTTAAATCAGAATTCAAACAAATCTCATGGAAAAGTATGAGCGACTTGGAAGCTGTTTGGCAGCTGGTGGAAGAAATCTGGTTTACACAAATCAACCAACTCTGAAAAACTGCTTAGAGCGCACCCCTATCATCACACGTACTTGTTGCAAAGCTGACTACATGGGAGCACAGTGAATGCTCTGACTTCCAGTGGCCCATAGGCTACGGGAGTGATGCGTTTTTAAAACCTTCATAAAAGACACGTGCATTATAATGGATGTGGGGCCTGACGAGGATATATAAGGCAACATTTGTGGCAACCATGTATTGTGTGCATGTGTACCCCTGTAGTCAAGTTTGTGCAGTACGAGTTTGGCAAAAAACAAAATTTCTTCATAACCTCAGCACATCACTTGAAATTTTCAGGATGAACTGTGCAGTTCGCTTGCCAAAGCTTAGGGTGCAATGCCTATTAGTATCAAAATTGAGCTTTCTGTTGATGTTGTGCTCCACATAATTTTGAGTGCGGGTTTGTGTACAAGTACATGTATTTATTCCAAAAACAGCTTTAACCCTATTTTTTTTATTTGCTCATATTTCACTTGTCATTCTGATGCTGAAAATAATTGTCTGATTGCTTCCTGGTTGCTATTAACACCTCATGTAAAGCCCTCACCCAAGGGCCCTTGAGGTATCTGTAATAAAGAAATAAAAACATTTTAAAGAAAAAAGATGTTTTAGAGGAGCTTTCTCACAGGTAATAGGTCACAAGTTCTGAAATGTGCATATTTTTTTAATAGACCGTAACAAAACTTCCAAGTGGCCAGACATCCGTAACCAGCATAAACAAGGTTTCATACAACACAAGGACTACCTTAGCACGCCATCATCGTCGCCACTGTCGTCATCAGCGGAGTCTGTTTCAGTTTCTCAAAGACAAATCCGATGTCTTCAATATCACTGTCTGAACTGCTGCAAGAAAAGCTAGTTTCTGAGTAACTTTGCCATCACTGGCATTATTCAGGCGTGCTGCCATTTTTCAATATCTGTTGCCAAGCTGGATGCATGCCAAAGGCTAAAAAACTATTTTTATGTGACTTTCGCCTTACAGTATTAAAAACCGAAAGCGAAACCAGTAGACGAGCCTACCTGGCCTTTGGCAGTGAAAGCAAAGTGGCATCAAGCTCAACAAATGGGACTTGTCATTTGCTATTGACACGTCCCATGACGAGTACAGCTCAGGCCTGGGAGTTAAAGGTTTAAAATAGGCCACAGTTTTTACAAATCTTTCACCGCGGCTCAAAATACTTCTTGTGAGACATGACCATTTCTTTGTTTTTATAACTGGCAGGTGCTCTCCTGAAGGCATGTCTTGTTGGCTCTGGAGTGGTGGAGATTGACAGCAAAAATAAGTTGTCACAGTAACTTCTAGCACGACACAGTGGTGGCATTGAACTACAGAGCTGGTCCAAATTGCCTGAAGGGTCAGGTCGAAATTATTCTGGAGCCCTCCACTGCGGCACCCCTTTCTTTCACTCCCTCCTTTATCCCTTCCTTTACGGCGCCATTCAGGTGTCCAACGATATATGAGACATACTGCGCCATTTCCTTTCCCCAAAAACCAATTATCAGCGGGGCGGCGGTCGCGCCTCACCCGGGCGCGAAAAGATAAGTAGGGGTCCTTAGGTTGAAGGCTAGCTCGCGACAGGCATTCGAACCAAGCGGCCGAGTGACTCAGCTTTTGTGGATAGGATAGAATAGGAACGACCACCTGGGGATCTTTAACGTGCACTGATATTGCACAGCACTCGGGCGCCTTAGGGCTCATTCACACTTAAGAGTCTCAGAGGTCGCGCGACTATTTTGGTCGAAAAGCGACAGTCGCGGGCCAGTCGCTCGCTGCTCGATTTTTCAGCCCCGCGACTGCGAGTCGCAGGCCGCTGAACCAATAAGCGAGCGAGCCGAGCTTTCGGCAACGACGCCGCTCGCGGGTGCGCCGAACGAAGAACTGCGCTATCTGCTCCTTGGCTGCCGTAGTCGTCGCTAAGCCTAGCCGGTTTCACATCGTTGCCGCAGCTCAGGGCGTTTCGGAACTGACCAGCGTTGCAACCAAGATGCCACTTTCGTCACGGCTTTGTTGTGAACCCCGTCTCATGGGAATATAAAAATATGCTCAATATCCGCGACGCCTTCAGCAGCGGAGAAAGCAGATGCCAGGCGATCGAGCCGCTTTGGGCAACAGCAGCAAAGCGGCTATGAGAAGAAATTTGCTTGTATCCAGCAGCTCGGTATTGGCCAACGACCCTTAAAATTGATTCATTTTTTAATTTCGACTTCCCAGAGCATGGTATGAACGCGAACAAACAACATACTAGCGCACTTTTCTGACGCTAGCGGCCGGCATCCAGGCTGGCTGGCAGGCCGCTTGTACGGCTGCAGTGCACATTGCCGCTACATCCTCCTCCTCGCTCAGGTCGTTGCAGTACTACATTGCTAATATCGAGGGATCAGAGCACTTTCGAGGGCCTAGCGCGAGCGCAGGAGACGCGGCCAAAGCAGACGAAACTCTCGAAAGTGCGCGAACGGCGTCATTCCCAAGAGTTCTCATTTCAAACGAGAATCGAACGAGAAGGCGACCCGCAGGTCGCCCTTGGAAGTGTGAACATCGGTGTTGTCGAACTGCGTTGTAGTCGCAGGCGACTGCTGGTCGCGCGACCTCTGCGACTCAAGTGTGAATGAGCGTTTTGCCTCCACAAAAACGCACCCGCCGCGGTCGTGTTCGAACCCGGGAACTCCGGATCAGTAGCTGAGCGCCCTATAACCACTGACCCACCGCGGCGGGTGAACCGGGCCGTAAGGAAAATGAAATTGGTTTTTGGAAAACCAAATGTTGCAGTATCTGTCTCATATCTCGGCAGGCACATGAACCGCGTCGGAAGGGAAGGAATAATGGGAGACAGAGAAGAAAGGAAGAAAGAGGAGCCGTATTGGAGGGCTCTGGAATAATTTCGACCACCTGGGGATCTTTCTTGTGCACTGACAGCACACGGGCGTCTTAGAGTTTCGACTGCATCGAAACACGGCCGGGCTCGAACCCGCGCACTCCAGATCAGTAGCCGAGCGCCCTAACCACAGCCTCAGCGGCGGGGAACAGAAAATAAAAAAATGAAGGTAGAATGAGCACAGGTAAGGTCTTCAGCTTTTGCCCTCTTAAGCAGACATAAGTACAATCTTGTAATTTTTCCACACCACGTCGCTGCGCGCGGCGTACACATATATGGTGAAAAAAGAGCATAAATCGACGCTGTCTTTGGACCATAACCATGTACACGCTTACATAGCTAGCTTAAACGCAGGCACATTCTCACTTTTACTTTATCGTATGCAAGCAGACTCTCATGATAAGCCCGGCCTTGTGGCGAACCATCAAAGATTATTCAAATATCTAACAAGGCAAAAACAGTTCACAATTGACAGCGAGGTGCTGGAAGTGGTAATTAAAGGAACGGGCCTACTAATTGCAGGTAGTCGCAGCTGATCCGGATCATGAGAGAGAAATAACTAGGAATAAGAATGAGATGGAGCACATATGGCAGGTTCTCTCAGAACATGAATGGCAGTTAAGCAATATCCGTTGAGAGAAAAATGTAAAACAGCTGTATCTTACCGGTACTCACTTACGGGACAGAAATGTGGAGACTAACGGAAAGGGTTCAGCTTACATTAACGACAACGCAGTGAGCCATGGAAAGAAAAATGATAGGCGTAACGCTAAGAGGCAGGAAGCAGGCAGAGTGCGTGAGCAAACAAATGCGGGTTAATGGCATCCGAGTTTAAATCAAGGGGAAGAAATGGGCTTGGGCAAGGCCTGTAAAGCGAAGGAGAGATAACCGCTGCTCCTTAAGGGTAAAAGAGAGTTCCAAGAGAAGAGATTAGCTGGGGATGGCAGAGTGTTGGGTGGTTGGATGAGATTAAGAAGTTTGCAGGCATAGGGTGGGCGCAGTTGGCAAAGGACAGGGTTAATTGGAAAAAATGGGAAAGGCCTTTTCCCTGTAGTGGGTGCAGTCAGGCTGATGATGAGTGGCGCCATCTTCTTGTTAGAACGTGAACCATTAATGTCAACAAACCGACGCTCCACTTAAGCCTAGTACCGGCAGAATCGTGCCTCTAATTAAAAAAAACACATTTTAAAGTGAAAAATAAAAATTGGTTTTTGAGAAAAGTAAATGGCGCAGTAGCTGTCTCGCATATCTCGGTTGACACCCGAACCGCGCCTTTAGGAAGGGATAAAGGAGGGAGTGAAAGAAGGAACAAAGCTTGAGGTACCGTAGTGAAATGCTCTGGAAACATTTTGATCACATGGGGATCTGTAACGTGCACTGAGATCGGACAGCACACGGGCGCCTTGTCGTTTCGCCCCCGTCAAAACGGGGCCGACGTGGTCGAGTTCCAACCCTCGTTCTCAGTAGCCTAGCGCCCTAACCACTGAGCCACCGCGCTTATATGCCTTCTTATAGATGAGGTAAAACAAAGCGACAGATCAGTGCCCCATTTGTGGCCAGTGAACGCGCTCAGCAGCAACGACGCATTCACCCGCCGCGGTGGCTCAGTGCTTAGGGCGCTCGGCTATTGATCCGGAGTTCCCGGGTTCGAACCCGACCGCGGCGGCTGCGTTTTTATGGAGGCAAAACGCTAAGGCGCCCGTGTACTGTGCGATGTTAGTGCATGTTAAAGATCCCCAGGTGGTCGAAATCATTCTGGAGCCCTCCACTACGGCACCTCTTCCTATCTTCTTTCACTCCCTCCTTTATCCCTCCCCCTTACGGCGCGGTTGAGGTGTCCAACGATATATGAGACATATACTGCGCCGTTTCCTTCCCCAAAAATCAATTATTAACGACGCATCCCGAGGCAAGTGCTCCTCCTTTATATCTTCCCTTATGGCGCAGTTCAGGTGTACACTGGTATGTGAGACAGATACTCGTACTGCACCATTTCCTGTCCCTATAACCAATTTCCAAATTCCTTCATCAGGGACTCCAATAATAATAATTGGTTTTTGGGGAAAGCAGGGGGCGGCAGGAGGTTAGGTGGGCGGATGAGATTAAGAAGTTTGCAGGCAAAGGGTGGATGCAGATCGCAAAGGATAGGATTAGTCTAACGTTCGACGGAATACCGTCTGGTCAGGATGAAACATAATAACAAGGTGAAGTTTGGGTCACTGGCCAAGTCAAAAACAAACGAAAATGACGTTTCGGGTCCCGTACGAAGTTTGGGTCACTGACCAAGTCAAAAACAACCGAAAATGACGTTTCGGGTCCCGTACCGTACGGGACCCGAACATCATTTTCGTTTGTTTTTGAGTACGGGACCCGAAACGTCATTTTCGTTTGTTTTTGACTTGGTCAGTGACCCAATCTTCACCTTGTTATTATAAAGGATAGGATTAATTGGAGATACATGGGAGATGCCTTTGCCTTGCAGTGGGTGTAGTAAGGATGATGACATCGCACAGCACACAAGCGCCTTAGCGTTTTGCCTCCATAAAAATGCAGCCGCCGTGGTCGGGTTCGAACCCGGGAACTCCGGATCAGTAGCCGAGCGCCCTAACTACTGAGCCACCGCGGCGGGTTGGGAAACCAAATGTTGCAGTATCTGTCTCGTACCTCGGCGGGCACCTGAACCGCGCCCTAAGGGAAGGAATAAAGGAGGGACTGCGAGAAGAAAGGAATAAAAAGGAGCCGTATTGGAGGGCTCTGGAACAAAACCGACCACCTGGGGATCTTTTTCGTGCACTGAAATGACACAGCCCACAGGCGCATTAGAGTTTCGACAGCATCGAAACGCGACCGCCGCGGTCGGGCTCGAACCCACGTACTCCGGATCAGTAGCCGAGCGCGCTAACCACTGAGCCTTAGCACCGGGTAAGAGAAAATAAAAATGAAGGTAGAATGAGCACAGCGAAAGGCTTTCGCTTTTGGGCTCTAAAGCAGACATCAGTACAATCTTGTAATTTTTCCACACCACGTCGCCGCTCACGACGTACACAGATATGGCGAGAAAAGAGCATAAATCGGCGCTGTCTGTGGACCATAACCTTATGCTCGCTTACGTACCTTAAACGCAGGCATATTCCCACTTTTAATTTATCGTATGCAAGCAGACTCGCAAAGATAAGCCCGGCCTAGCGGCGAAACACCACAGTTTATTAAAATATCTAGCAAGGCAGCAGCAGTTCACAATTGACAGCGAGATGTTGGAAGTGGTAAAGGAATGAGTCTACTTAGGGCAGGTAGCCACAGCTGATCCGGATCATGACAGGGAAATAACTGGAAGGATAACAATGAGGTGGAGCGCAAATGGCCGGTTCTCTCAGTCTCAGAACATGAATGACAGTTAAGCAATATCCGTCAATAGAGAAGTGTAAAACAGCTGTATCTTTCAGGTATACTCACCTGCGGGGCAAAAATGTAGAGGCTAACGGAAAGGGTTCAGCTTACGTTAAGGACAACGCAGTGAGCCACGAAAAGAAAAATGATAGGCGTAACGTTAAGAGACAGGAAGCGGCCTGAGTGCGTGCGCAAACGCAGGTTAATGACATCCTGTTCGAAATCAAGAGGAAGAAGTGGGCTCGGGCAGGGCATGTAATGCGAAGGAGAGATAACCCTTGGTCCTTACGGGTAACGGAGTGAATTCCAAGAGAAAGCAAGAGTGGCAGGGGGCTGCAGAATGTTGAATTGTCGGTTGAGATTAAGTAGTTTGCAGGCATAGGTTGGGCGCAGCTGGCAAAGGACAGGGTTAATTGGAAAAAATGGCAGAGCCTTGTCCCTGCAGTGGGTGTAGTCAGGCTGATTATGAGTGGCGGCATCTTCTTGTCAGAACGGGAACCATTATTGTCAACTAACCGACGCTCTTCTTAAGCCTAGCACCGGCCGAATCATCACTCTAAATAAAAAATAATGCACATTTAAAAATGAAAAATAAAAACTGGCTTTTGAGGAAAGGAAATGGCGCAGTAACTGTCTCGCATATCTCGGTGGACACCCGAACCGCGAGATAAGGAAGGGATAAAGGAGGGAGCGAAAGAAGGAGCAAAGAGGTACCGTAGTGGAATGCTCCGGAGTAATTTCGATCACATGGGGGTCTTTAACGTGCACTGACATCGCACAGCACACGGGCGGCTTAGCGTTTCGGCACCATCAAAACGGGACCGCCGCGGTCGAGTTCCAACCCGGGTACTCGGGCTCGGTAGCCTAGCGCCCTAACCACTGAGCCACCGTGCTTATATATCTTCATATAGATGAGGCAAGACACAGCGAAAAACCAGTGCTCCATTTGTGGCCAGTGGACGCGCTGAAAATGTCAGCAACAACGACGCATTCCGAGGCAAGAGGTCCTGCTTCGAAGGCCGCCTCGAGGTTTGTCGACGCGGAATTTTTCCGGCGGTTGAAATCGGTCCCATACCGATCGACCTCACCCCGCCGCTTGCCGCCCTGGTCGGCGTCAGAAGCAGCCGAATCTGATTGAAAATGGAAATTGGTTTTTGAGGATAGGAAATGGCTCAGTAAATGTCTCATACATGTGGGCGGACAATTTTTTTAAGAAAGGAAATGGCGCAGTAACTGTGCAACTTATATTAGCTTATCATGCAGCAGGTTCAAAGGGAATTTCATGGCTTTTGCGTGATGTAAAAGCTTAGATCGCGAAAGTCGGACGGCAGAGGAGAAATCCTCACAAATTGCAAAACTTGTATCCTTAACCTTGATACCACGTGATAGAATGCGCTCCTTATTCTTGAAACTGCAGAACTTTATAATGATAGGGCGGTTTTTGTTATCTTGCAACTTGCGTAGCCAATGAGCACGCTCTATGCATTCGAAAGGAACCTGTTCACCTTGCTGGGTTTGGCAGAAGGCCAGTATCTTTTCTTCTGATTGACACCAAGTTTCGTTTAAAGGATCATCCAGGTCAAATATAAGCAAGTTGTTTCTTCTATATCTGTTGTTCACTTCATCAAGCGACACAATAAGTTTGACCAAATCCTGACACAAGACGTCTACAGAACATGCAGCGGAGTGTGCCGCATCGGATTCAATGTCTAGACGAATGCATATCCCTGCCTAGGACAGACACTCTGCTAGCAATAGCTTGCAGTGATGCATTCAGTGAATTTTGTTCTTTTAAAGCTACAAGTTCTTGAAGGTACGCTGCCTGACTCATTTCCAAACGTTTTACCACTGCGTAAATTTCGGAAATATAGGCACTTTCTGAATTAGTGCATGCCATGTTTACTGCGGGATAATGGCCAGGATTACTCTCAATATTTCCAGAAAGCATCAACAGAACTTTAGGCAAGGTAGCAAAAAAATAATTATACTGAACACAGCATTTTCGCACGTGGTGGCACAAATCAACGTCGCATGACACCGGTATTACACAGGGATTCGAATTGCGGTAATATTTAGCAGGTTTTACGTAACACCTGTGCGTGGGACGGGTGTCCCGGACGGATGGACGCGCGGACGGACGGACGGACGGACGGACGGACGGACGGATGGATGGACGGATGGATGGATGGATGGATGGACGGATGGATGGATGGATGGATGGATGGATGGATGGATGGATGGATGGACGGACGGACGGACGGACGGACGGACGGACGGACGGACGGACGGAGACTGAACCTTTTAAATCGGGCGGTGGTTCAAGCCACCGAGCCATGACTTGTGAAATTTTACTCGTCTTGATTTTAGCCGCCAATCAGTTAACCTTCGCTTGGTTACATCTACCCGCTTAAAATCTACTTTCCTTTCACTGTCCTTAAACCCCAATGCTTTGGATAAATCAGCCCCACTGATTCCCGCTGTAGGGTGAAGTCCTTTACAGAAAAGTATCGAGTGTTCAGACGTTTCCTCCTCCTCTCCGCACGCAACGCACAACGTGTCTATCTCGTGGTGCCTGACTCTCTATGTCTTAGTCCGAAAAACTCCCGTCCTGGCCTCAAACAACAGAGCTTCGCCTACCACTACGGCACCTCTCTTACTTTCTTCTTTCACTCCCTCCTTTATCCCTTCCCTTACGGCGCGGTTCAGGTATCCAACGATATATGAGACAGATACTGCGCCATTTCCTTTCCCCCCAAAACCAATTATTATTATTATTATTACAATTATCTCTTCCTCTGCTGCTCCAACTATCGGTCACAGTTCACTTTAGAGCGAAAAGAACATCAATTAAGCCTGCTAATAATGCGCTGAAACTGTTTAGTAAAGGTAGATTCTGTTTTTAGTTAATTATTCGACAACGCAGCAACGCCACTGCTTGTATTCACGGCTGCCATCTTTAATACCCATAGACGCCCGCGCGCTCTTGCTCTCGCTCGCGCGCTGACTATCGCTATAGTATTATAGTTCACTGTACTATCGCTCCGATGGATAAGGCTTCCCAGCAGGCGTGAGCTTCACTCCGTGTGAATGCTGTCCGGCCCAGCGACGTTCGCATGCGCAGCGGCGTCTGCGCTCGTCCGATCCTCTCCGCTGGCCGTAAAAACTCTCAGCTAAAACTGTCGAGCATTGTGATCGCGACAGTCGGCGTAGGCCACTTTGTAAACGACGCCGGGAAACTTGCCACGAGGGAGCTGGTCCTTCGCGTTAACAAAATGAATCTGTACCTTGCTCGTCGGAAGATGCGCAAAATTGACGCCGTGCTTGCGGAAAGTGCGCGCAAGCTCCTAGCTGATTGCTCGGATATACGGGATCGAGGCTCGTTTCGTTTTCTTTGCGTCATCACTTCCGATTTGCCTGGAAGCAGACTTTATTTATTTATTTGTTTATTACAGATACCTGCAGAGCCCGGATGCATTATTGCAGGGGTGAGGGGCACATTGACTTCAGCTCGTTCAGTCGAAAGTGCAGAGGATAACAAAAATAGAATACATATAAAACTGCAAAAATCTAAATACAAAAAATACAAAACTAATAATAGATGAGGAAAAGCTTGCACTGAAGGAGAACAACCGCGCTCCAAAAAAAAACAGTAATGAAATGAAAAGACACACGCCAAAGAACTGCGCGCCACGTCCGACATCAAAGAAGAATTCGGTGGTGCCAAACTTCTTGCAGTGTTCCAGGTCAACGAAAGGGGATAGCTATTCATTTGCAAGTCATTTTCGATTATTATCATCTCGTTGTTTAGAACTATATTTTCACGACATGCTTCCATGGCACTGTTGATGAGAAACGCAACCATAGACTGCCTGTGATTGACTGGGTGCACTCAATTAAAATCTAGACATCTCCCCGAATCCGTCGGTTTCCAGTAGACGAGAACAGTACGCCCAGTTGGAGTAGGGTTCTCAAGGTTCATACCTTATGTTTCGATTCTCTTTTTCGCGTTTCATTTGACGCTGATAGAGCGTTAAAGGGCCCCAGGTAGTCTAAATTTATACGGAGTCCTCCAGAACGGCGCGCTTCTCTCTACTTTCAGTCCCTCCTGCACAGGGGTTCAGGTGTCCACAGAACACTTGCAGCCGATCCCCGACTACATGGATAAAGGAAGGACTACAAGCAAGGAAGTGTTCTTTCCCCCACGCTCTTTAACGTCGTAATGGCTGGCCTTCCCGATTCGTTGAAAAAAAGTTGCAGGCAAGTGCGTATGTCAATATATGCTGACGACATCTGTATTTGGATTACTGGCTACCCACGCAAGCGATTAGCCCTGATAGCTAAACAGGCTGTACTTTCGGCACAAGCTTACCTTCAAGGTGTGAGGTTGTCTCTGTCAGTGGGAAAATCCGGCTTTGTTCTGTTTCCAGGTGTAGGAAGACGTCAAGCACGGTCGAAGATAGACCTCGGTCACTCTTGCATCCGTCAATTCAACCACACGTGTTTCCTGGGCGTCATTATTGACTCCCGTCTACAGTGGCGAAAAGCTGTCGACGCGATTGTTTCATTATATCTTCGCGTCTCAATGTGATCCGTAGAATTGCAGGTGAGCAAGGGGGAAACAATCCTTCTTCAATGGTCAAACTTCATGAAGCGCTGGTGGTCAGTCGCATAATGTATCAATTACCTTTAATTTCCCCCTCGGCATCACAACTTGAACGTATCGAAGTTGTCCACAAAAAGGGCCTAAGAAGAGCCATTGGAGTTCCTCAGGCGGCTGCGAATAAGGCAGTACTTCATGAGTCTCTATCGAAACCTCTTAGCCTTGTCGCTTCTCAGAGACTACTAATGCATCTTGGCCGCCTAGGAGAGACGGTAGCTGGGCGATCTCTTCTCCAGTGGCTCTGCAAGAGATATGAGTCGAAGGTTTACTTGGCACTCAATACTCTTAGTTCTTTAGGCCTTAATGTCCGAAGGCAAAGGAAACGGTTGAAACCCCCCTGGTCTTTTCCGGCCCTCGACTGTAAGGTCACAATTCCCCATGTGAGCGCAAAGCGCAGATCTCCTTTGGCAGCAACGCGTTCGCTTGTACTTGAACATTTGGAAACAGTATGCCCGCTATCTTCAAATTTTCACGGATAGTTCTGTGGAAAAGGTCAAACAAGCTAGCGCAGTGGCTTTTTATATGCCTTCTTTGGACTGTAAGTGGTCCGTACGCTTTGCTGCTGTCGTATCCTCCTTAACGGCTGAAAGTGTTGCTAGTGAGTCGGGTTTACGGGAGTTAGGGTCTTGTCCGGCTCAACCTGCTGTCATCCTAAGTGATTCAAAATCTGCCCTTCAGAGGTTAGAGCGCGGATTCCCTACTGATGCCTTGTGTATAAGCTCTCTGCGCTTGGTGCAGAATCTGCACAGCAGAGGCTTTGCTCTATATTTCCAATGGGTGCCCTCTCACATAGGAGTCAACGGTAATGAGGTGGCCGACAATCTCGCCAATAAAGCTCTCTCAAGGAGTCCATCAAAAAAAGTACCTCAAGATGGAAAAAGTCTCTACAGGAAAACGGTGCTCGATCATTTCAGTACCCTGTGGAGTGCGCCCCACAAGCCATGTGTGATCAAGGGACTGAGAAGATCCCAGGCGACTCTACTACATCGAATTCGCACGGCCTCTGCTTGCACTCCTGCCTGGATGCATAAGACGGGCATAGCATCGTCTCCGCTCTGTTCTTTATGTGCTGTGTGCGGGGATATCGAACATTATATTATGTACTGCCCAGAGTACAACGCGGAAAGGCATGTGATGTTCGCTTTTTTCAAGAAGACAGGAACCCGTCACAGTACAGTTCAGGACATTGTCTACCAGAGTGGAAACGAGACATGCAGAAGGGAGGCTGCACGCTTTCTTTTAACATTTCTGCAGGACACGGATCTTGTTTCTAAATGGTGACTGCAGGAACTGACTATGGCCTACTGTGATTGGATGTGTGCGTAGATGGTGTCTTCCGGACTGGACTACGTTACACTGTGAGTGAATGTGTTTATGGATTGTGGCACTGCAATGACCTATGTTCTACTGTGACTGAATATGTGCATAGATGGTGACTTCTGGAGTGGACTGTGATGTGAACTGTGTGGATAGATTGTGTGCATAGATGGTGACTGCGGGAGAGAATGTGTGCTATTATAAGAGGCAGTGGGCATAGCGGGGTAGATGCGACAGGCTTTAGGACATTATTAATATAGAAGGGACGCTACGGTGGAGCAATTGCCAGCAGATAAAGCAAGGCTAACCCCACCTGTAGCATTCAACAACTCAACTCAACTACACGGATACGCCGGGAATCTTCGCGTTAACATCAAGCGCTCACAAATAAAAGATTTTGTACTTTCAAACGCTCCCCAAGGCCTTCACTCTCACGGCTCTTTTGTAGCGAATGCTACACTAAGCTTGTCAGAGCCGCGTTTCGCGTGGTCAGCCATGCAGAGCCAGGATAGCGCATGCACCGTTAGCATGGCAACCAGCTGTGCCGTTCCACAGGTGTTCGCCGCTTCGTGGCACCGGTCTCCACAGCTGCTGCCGATACGCGATAGCTACTGAGTCCTTTCCTTTCGTCAAAAACGTCTCCTTTTCTCAATAGACATGCATTCGCCGGGTTGAGGTGTCCACCGATATGTCTAGATCTGAGAGCTACTGTGCGCTTTTGTTTCGTCAAAAACGTTTTCTTTCCTCAAAGCACTAAAAAAATGGCTCTGGTTTAATTAGTTCTGGTTAAACCTGGAGTGACGCGTTAGGTACATCTAGCCGAGTGGAACTCGATCAGTCGAATTGCACAGTCAGTCTTTCGCCGCTCTGTTTCGCTGGGAATTCCTTAATCTTCGTCCCTGTACGTGGATTCACTCTCTCCCCCTCCCCGCAGCTGCTCTGCACCACATGACTAACCACGTGACCAGACACGGCGCCGCCACGGAACTCAAGGGGTGCCACGCTGAAGGTTCGAAGTGCTAGCGTAGTGTAGCTATCGCTAAAAGAAAACATTTTTTACGAAAGGAAAGGGCGCAGTAGCTGTCACGCATGCATCAGCGCAGCGGCGGAGACCGGCGCAGCGAAGCGGTGAACACCTGTGAAACTGCACAGTTATTTACCATGGTAACGGCGCATGCGCAGTTCTGGCTTCAGCCAAAACGTTTTCTAGGACGCTGGGCTAATAATAGTTGTTTTTTTGGGAAAGGAAATGGCGCAGTATCTCATACATCTTTGGACACCTGAACCGCGCCGTAAGGGAAGGGATAAAGGAGGGAGTGAAAGAAGAAAGGAAGAGGTGCTGTAGTGGAGGGCTCCGGAATAATTTCGAGCACCTGAGGATCTTTAACGTGCACTGACATCGCACAGCACACGGGCGCCTTATGCTGTGCGATGTCAGTGCACGTTAAAGATCCTCAGGCGGTCGAAATTAAGCTGGGCTACTGATCCGGAGTTCCCGGGTTCGAACACGACCGCCATCCAACCGCCCCGACTACAACGGATACGCCGGGAATATTTGCGATAGAAGCAAGCGCTCAAAATTCCAACATTTTGTACTTACATTACCCGGCGCGGAGGATGAGTGGTTAGAGGGCCGGCTACTGATCCGGAGTACGTGGGTTCGAACCCTGCCGCAGCGGTCGCGTTTCGATGCACGCGAAACGCTAAGGCGCCCATGTGCTGTGCGATGTCAGTGCGCCTTATAAAGATCCTCGTATTGTAGAACTTACTCCGAAGCCCTCCACTACGGCACGTCTTCCTTCCTTTCTTCTCTTAGTCCTTCCTTTATCCCTTCCCTTACGCCATGGCTCAGGTGTCCGCCGATATCTGAGACAGATACTGCGCCATTTCCTTTCCCCGAAACAACCAATTTTCCTCAAAATACATGCTTCGCGGGATTGAGGTGTCCACCGAGATGTCGAGATTTGAGAGCTACTGACCAATTTTCATTTGTCAACAAAGCTTCCTTTCTTCAAAGAAAATAATAAAATGGCCTGGCTTAGCTTATGGTTAAGCCTAGGATGCGAAGCATACGTCGCTTGGCAAGCCGTACTTCTCGTTCTTCTCCCGTTTCCGTGGCTGTTTGTAACTTGCGCTTTGCGGTCTGGCGAGCCGCCCTCTCCCTGGCCGACATCTAGCTGCTCAACTGACTCAACGAGTGCGTCGCCTTTTATACAATTGCGTGACGTCAGTATCTCCTAGCGGTAGGAGCGGGAGTTAGGCCGCCGGCGGAGGCTGCGCGTCCGCAAGCGAGCGCACGAGTTGAGCCCCAGCTTTCACAGCTGTTGTGACGTCATATCACGTGGTGCGCCGATGTAGGTCAAGTGGTAGCTACGCGGCCGCGCGCGGCGCAGCAAGGAAGAGCTTGGTTGTGCGGCTAGTATGCTTCGCATAAAAAATTATTTGGTTATAGTAAATTTAAGAACAATGATGGAAAGCGGTGCGGCAGAAAACCGGGTCCGCTCGAACCCGACCGCGGCGGCAGCGTTCTGGTGGAGGCGAAACGCAAAGGCGCCCCTGTGCTTTGCGATGTCAGTGCACCTTGCAGGTCTTCCAGGGGGTCCAAATAATTTCTGGAGGCTTCCACTACGGCACCTCTTTCTTCCTTTCTTATTTCACTATCTCCTTTATCCCTTCCCTTAACGGCGCGGCTCAGGTGTCCACCGAGATTTGAGACCGATACTGCGCATTTCCTTTCCCCAAAATCAAATTTTCCCATGCGACGACGCTGGTTCGAGCAACAGATATCGCAAGTGTCGATGAAATCCCAGTGATGTCACTGGGTGACCTCAGTGTTGTCAACCGCACAGAGATGTATGGCGCATGCGGGGTAGAGAGGCGTGACGTCACGCCTCAATTCCGCGCATGCGCCGTTACCATGGCAACCAGCCGCGCATTTCTGCCTGTGTTGCAGTTGCGCATGGCTGTCGAGCTTGACGTATAAATGCATTGAGGGTGTGCGTATGCGCATTGCTAGTGACGAGAGGCGGCTTCCTGGCCTTACAGGGCTGGGATCTAAGGGCTGTCGCATATGTGGGGAGGGCTCTTTGTCACCATGGTTATCTGTTGCTAAGCTGTATTGATTGCTTAGATGACGCGGTTCTTGCGACGCGCGTCTTTTTTATGCATCTCTCCTCCCATATCTCTTTTGAGCTCTCCTACCTCCACTACGGCACCTCTTTGTTCTTTCACTCCGTCCTTTATCCCTTTCCTTACGGCGCGGTTCAGGTGTCCGCCGATATTTTAGATAGATACTCGTACTACACATTTGCTGTCCCTAAAAAACCATCATCAAGTTCAAAATTCCTTCATCAGTGACTCCAATAATAATAATATTAATTGGTTTTTGGATAACGGAAATGGCGCAGTATCTATCTCATATATCGTTGGACACCTGAACCGCGCCGTAAGGGAACGGATAAAGGAGGGAGTGAAAGAAGAAAGCAAGAAAGAGGTGCCGTAGTGGAGGGCTCCGAAATAATTTCGACCACCTGTGGTTCTTTAACGTGCACTGACACCGCACAGCACACGGGCGCCTCAACGTTTTGCCTGCATAAAAACGCAGCCGCCGTGGTCGGGTTCGAACCCGGGAACTCATACTAAAATTCAGTAGGGGCCGGGTCTCCCCTCTAACGAATACAATTCTCAGCCATCATGTAATAGGCCGGAAAATTACACTAGTCTGGACACCAGCACATGCATCGCTGTTTGCTAGTGAGACGGCCCATGAGTTCGCCCGAGGCTTTTCTTTCCGGGTGGACCCGAGCGAGGTGGGCTTCACACGAAGGTGTCGCATGGTGGCATACTGAGAAATTACGCCGCACCATTGGCTGCAACGAGCTAACTTCCTCCAGCGGATAGATCCTTGACCAGATGTCAAGCCATCAGCTGGCACCGGTTACAAACTTACACCTTTCCAAACCCGGCCCTCTGGAGCCTTATGTGCCCAGGTTAATTTTCAGAAAAATGCGAAAACTGCGAACTTAGGGCCAACATGGACTCCATACTATGGGAATGTCCTCATGCCCCGGGAGGGACGAGGTATAAAGGCGAAAGACCAATGGGAGACCTTACTAGTTAGCTCCGACTCAAGCGACTCAGTTACAACACGTCGGACTGGCCGAAGCCGCCGCCGAGAGTCAAGACCTTTCGGCCGTCGTCTAGGCCCTCTGGCTAGCCCCTTTCTGTTGGACATTAAAAGTTTTCCTATCCAATCCTATTCACAAAAGCTGAACCACTCGGCCACTTCGTTCAAACACCTGTCGCGAGGTAGCCTTCAACCAAAGGACATGTTTTATCTTTTCGCCCCAAGTACTGCTTCTGCATTTCAAAAATAGAAATGAAATCAGGGCGCCCAGTCCAGATGGTATTTCTCGCCGCATATTGAAGCGCGGTTCCTGGCCGATCTCATTTTGCCTTTATCTGACATACACTAAATCTTTCCACGGGCATGCTATCGGGTGACTGGAGCGTGGCAAATGCCACATGCAGTTGCGGTTCATAAGGGTGGTCCAAAAAAAAAGACGTTAACAATCGCAGACCCTTTTCCTAACATCCATCCCGTGCAAAATATTGGAGCATATTTTATACAAGGAAATGATGAAACATTTGAACATTGATAATTAATTGATGATCAACGTGGTTTCTTAAGGCCTGTCCTCCACGATAGAACTGATTGAGTTTTACCACTTATTTGTATCTGAGCTGGATGAAAACGGGCAAACACACTGTATTTTTTTACATTTTCTAAAAGCGTTCTAGGCGGTTTGTCGCTTGTTGCTGCTTCGCAAACTTCAAATAGCAAACATTAATTGAGGAATTGTGCAACTGGGCCGCCAATTACTTGTCCCATCCCAAAAAATGTGTTATACTGAACGGTGGCACTTCCCCCTGTGTCGAGGTCACATCGGTTGTTCCTCAGGACTCCGTTTTAAGGTCGTTATTATGTTTTGTTATTAACAATATTCCTGCGAGGGTATATATTCGCGTATAGGTTTGTACGCCGACGACTGCGTCATGCACAAAACAAAAACGGAATTGAACTGTACTTTATTCATTTGTAGACTGATCTTACTAGCATTATTTCGTGGCGCGAAAACTGAAAAATGCACCCAAATGCAAAAAACGTATCCGTCCATCTGTCCTTCGCAAAAAAAAAATTGACACTAAATTTTTTGAACACTGATGTTATTAACCAGCGATCTATGCATAAATAGTCGGGGGCCGCCCTGGTGGCTCAGTGGTTAAGACGCTCGGCTGCTGTCCCTAAAAACGCGGGTTTGATCTCGGTCGCGGTGGTCGACCTACGATGGAGGCGAAATTCTAGAGGCCCGTGCACTGTGCGCTGTCAGCGCACATTAAAGAACCCCAGGTGGTCGAAATTTCCGGAGACCTTCACTGCGGCGTCCCTCGTAGCCTGAGTCGTTTTGGGACGTTGACCCCCATAAACCATAAATAGTTGGGTGTGATTTTTTTCATCTGATTGTTCCTGAAATGCTTGTGTGAAGAATGTAGCTGCAAAGGCTTCCAGGGCGCCTAGTTTCGTTCAACGAAATCTGAAAACTTCAACTTTTACCCTAAATGACACTGCTTACATTTAATTTTTTCAAACGAACCTGGATTATGTGTGTCGTGTTTGGGACCCTCAGCAGAAAGCTCTGATTGATAAAATGGAAAGCATACAGTATAGAGCGGCAAGCGAGAGCGAGGGCAGAGGCGCAGTAAAATGAAAACTGAGCTGGAATGGGAAGCGCACTCCTCTTGCTGAAGAAACTGCGCTTGAGATTGTTCTTTCGAGTACGTAACAATAGGACCTGAGTTACAAACCGTATATATTATAAACAACTGCACATTATATATCCAAAAGAACTGATCATTACTTCAAAATTCGAGAACAGTGGACTAGAAAGAATCCATATATGATATAGTAGGATACAACTTGAGGGAAAAAGAAACAGCAGTTGATAACACTTGGCCATGGTCCGCGGCGTTCGGTATTACTCCGCTGGCCATTATCAACAGTAAACGAAATCTGGTTTTTAATGTCACACTATATTAAACAAGCCAGGCGTCAAAACTCTACAGCTTGCAATTTTTTTCTTGTGATTGCCTTCTTATTTAAGTAGCAAGAAGAGCTTTAAAAACTGACTACATTGGTATCGTCCAGGAATTCTGTGCGGTTGTCCTGGCTGTGTGTGGAGCTACAATGCAGATTTCAGTTGTGTCCGACTATATTTCATAATTTGCGCGAACCATAACGAAGTGGAACTGACTCTCTTGAAACCTATAGTGTACTGTACTAATAAATATCTGTTCTTTTCCAAGTTTTAACCCCCCCCCCCCTTCCTTCTTACACACCCATAGTCAAATAAGGGTATCTCTGAACGAGAATAATAACGTATCGTTGGCGGCGGTTTGTTTTTGTATCCCCGAGTTCATTAGGGCTCGAGGGAGCGGTCGTCTGACAATGTCCCTGGAAGAGTCTTCCAATCCTCCGGCTTCATACGCGAACCGGCCGGCCGCAGCATTAAGCCTCTGGTTAAATACAAAAAGAAATGCTAGCCTGGTTGCCGGTACCTTATCAGAGTGCCGGCATACGTCAAGAAGCGCGCTAGCTTGTACAATCATTGTGTGGGTTGCATGTCGCACCAAGCCCAGGGAGGCAGAGCACGCTTATAGGGGTGCGTCCCGTGGTGCGCGAAATGGACCAGCCATTCTCGGACCACAAGGTGACGATGGTGACGCAGCGATGCATTTGAGTCAGCGCCTGTGCGTCTTGGGCACTTCTACTCCCGACAGTACACAGTCGTGAGCAATATGAAAGGGAACAATAATTGAGCATTAATTTATTGCTTACTCTAAAGGTATGTGTACCAGGCGCAGATTTTTTCTGTTTACTAACTAGTTTTCCACTTGGCGTAGATATTCAAAAGTAATTCTCAAATTTAGAGGAGAAATAACCAGAAAATTCACAACAGTGCGAAAAACTTTGTTCCCTCTCGTATTGATCGCACATGTAGTCATAGACAGTAGTTTGCGGGATGCGGATTCGCGGAGAAAAATTTATTTTTGCATTGCCTGATCGCTAGTCAGCCAGATGGCATTGTTCTAGCCGCGATGGAGCAGGCATGTCTCCGCACGCTTCTATGCATTTCACGCACCTGCTGTGCCTGAGCAAGGAGAAAATTTTTCGCGAACCCACATCCAGCAAGCTTGTGTCTATGAATGTACATATTGTAAACCATGGCTATGTCCAAGCAATCAGGGCGCTTCTCAAGGAAAAGAAAAATTACGCAAAAATTGCAGTACAAAGCATGACACATATCGAGAAAATCTTTGTCTGCGTTACGGTGATTTGACCCAAAAAACTGTCCCGTTTCGTTATGGGGAGGGGAGAACAACTGACGTGCTAAGTACGCTGTTAATAAATCGGTATTATAGTATCGAGTATTGCTTGCCGACCGCGAAAATAATATGATAATGGGTCAAGTGTGATCAACTAGCAAAGAGAGTAACTGTAAACGAGAAGTTTTCGCCGGCTCTCGAGCCATAGAATATTTAGATCTTCCGTTAACTCAAACTAGAATTCAGACCGAGAAATTCGACCATACACGCCCGACGGCTTTGCTTTGTATTTTTCCAGCTTCTTTATGCTCGACTTGTTATGCAGATCCCAAATTATGCGTACATATTCAAGTTTTGTCCTTATCACAGAGGAAACTAAGGAACTTCACGTTAGATGGAGGATTTGCAGTGCGTTGTCACTCAGACACGGGCTACTTCAATGGCTATCTCGAAATTTTCCACGTAGGTGTGGGGCACTACTAATTAGATTGTTGTAGTCATTGGCAGACTTGACATTAAAGATGCACACGAGCGAATACGGGTTTGCGGAAGGTAACAGCGTTTGATGAACGGAACGCAAGGAATGACGACACGATGGTTTGTTAACGGGTTTTTATGACGGGTGATAAAGGTTGTTCTGTACGGAGAGAGAGCTGCATTATAGTACAGCGCTGTAATAATTTGTACCGAACTGCCAAGGGACATCTTGAAGAGGACTGTTTTATAGGGACACTAAACGGAAACACTAAGTCAGTTTAGGCTACTAGTTTAAGGTCACGTGATAGCAAATATGCCATTTTTACAGAAAACAAAGCTTTTATAAACCAGAAAATTGCGCAAAATAGCGAAGTACAGATAGCGCCAACACTTGCGGATTCGTACAAGTGCAGAAGATGACGTATTTATACGCTTTCTCGAGGAACGCTATTTTGCCGTCAATGGGCAATTTCAGTCGAAAATACTAAGAAAGCAGCGCTGCGAGCGTAGCCAAGAATCCAAAGTCTCAATAAAAATTGTTACATCTAAGCTTACTGGCCTAGCGCATTAATCAGCGAAAGCTGAATGGCATTAGCGGCCGAGAGGTCTGGAGTGGCAGGCCCACCTGGACGCTTCACAGGCCTACTTTGTCGTCTAGGCGCTCACGTGCATGCTCGAATTTCCGCTTGCGCTCTTCGGTTCGATCGCGTTCCCGGCACACTTCACGGACTCCAGGGCCCGCTTGCAGGAAGCAGATCGTGTAGTTACCAGTGTTGTCTTAATCGCAGTCCAAGACCTCCGTTAGTATTCAGGAAAGAAAAGGCGCTTAAGCGGCTCACTGGGTCAGTGGACACCTCATTACCGCTGTGAAGTAGAGATGGTGTCGACCTAGAAACTGTGGCAGTTATGCACCTTTCCTTTTCTTAAAAGCGACTCGGGGTCTGGACTCCGTTGGTTCTGAGAAAAGAAAAGACGCATAACTGGCTCCCTGGGTGAGTGGACACATCAATCGCGCTTTGAGGTACGTGGCGGTGGTATCGACTTATACCTGTGTTACACGGGCGTTTTCAACGACAGTTCAGTTAACCGCCAGTTGAGGATTTGAACTGCCATTGAACTCAACTGGAATCGCCAGCTGTTACACGAGCACTTCGCGTTCCGTTCAGTTAGCATTCTAACTACATTACCTCGTGTCTGGGGCGAACTGAAAATAAAAAAAAGCAGTGTATGCATTCTTTTTATGTAAATTATCGTATTGTATATATTCTTTTCTATAGTGGCAATTTTTTGCTTATTTTATGATTTGGGATCGTAATTTGCGCGTGCCGAAGCACACTGCGCCAAGACAATTCAGTAAGGGGGGCAAGTTTTTCGGTCTGTAGGTCGCCATCTTGTCAATTGGTCGTTAAACTAGGATCCCCGATCTCAATCGAACTCAACTGCCGTTGAGATTTCAACGGCAGTTAGCATTACCGTGTAACACCTCTAACTGCCGTTCAGTTCAACTGAGAGTCAACTGAAATGCCGTTGAAAACGCCCGTGTAGCACGGGTATTACAAAAACGTGCTACACAGGTGCTGTTGTACCCCCTAAATTGATTCTACTAAATGGCTTGTAAAAGCTATATTGCAGTTCTCGCTATAAAACAGTGAAAAACAAGTGACGGAGAGCTAGAAACAAACACGAGTGCCGAATCTTTTGCCTCGCATTTTGCGCACTCAGGCTGAGCTTGGACGTTGTACGCAGCAAGTTCAGAACCGCAAGCTCTCAACGGCATTCACGTGCGTACACTGTTGTGCTTGCTTGCCAGCCGGTAAAGCGGTTTCGTTCTTCAGCCGTCGAATCCTCTCTCTTCTGCAGGCTGCAGGCGTTTTGAAATTGCAAAGTGTTTCTCTTTCTTTTTTAGTGCGCACTCATGTAGACATGCGTATGCATGCATGACGTCAGCGTGTGAGTCGCGATGTGAGTGTGGGGTCTTCCACGTTTTCTGCGCAGTGGGAAGGCGAATATGCTTCGAGATATGCTGATAAATATACAGGGTGAGGAATGTGACTTGAACGAAGATTGAGAAAAGTGGCGCATCGAAGCTGCATGAAACGAACGGCATATTCTTTCGTGTGGCACTCCTCATAATTTTTTTTAATTTCCCGCTTAATCAATTAGTATTCCAAGTTTGTTGGTGCAAAATTTTTCATTTTAACTTTGGTTTTACATGTGCTTCGTTAAGTTGTAGAGGTGGTTAAGAAGCAGTCGATCCAGTTTTGATGTGGCAACGTATATCCTGCGTTGCCCTTTCTTCCGGCATTCAAATGAAGCCCGCGAAATATGACAAAAAAATTGACGGTCGATTTGTGCACTTAGGCCAAATGCGAATTAGGTGCGCTAGCACTTCGGTTTTCACTTCGGTTCCGGTGTTCGGATTCCTTGTTCACGGGTAGAATTGGTTCGGATAGCGATAATGGGTTAATTCCCATTAGTTCGTGCGTGCCGCACGCTCGCACACACACACGCACGCGCACTCCCACATGTAGACCCGTACACACTTCAACGGAATTTGTAGACCACAGCCGCGGCACACGGGAAAAGGCACTATCGATGAAAATGATGATGGCCTAGCTCTGTTAGGCCAGGATATACGTAGCGTAAGCGCGGCGACATCTGGTTCGAAGAGTTAATATATGAAAGGCCCATTCACTACATGCGCCTTGAGCCGTCGTGGCCGAGTGGTAGCGTCGCCGTCTCAAACGCCAAAGTCCCTGGTTTCACTCGCAGCCTCGACACAGGGTTCTGTTTATTCAGTGAGTGTGCGGGGTTTGATCACGTGGTAGGCCACGTGGCCGGTCACGTGGCAGCGGAGCAGCTGCCTGCGGCGCGGCGCCGTGGCTGGTCACGTGGTTCGTCACGTGACCAGTCACGCGGTACGGTTTCCAGAGAATGCGCAGGCCGGCGAGGCGCGCCAGCTGTGTGCCGTGTGACGTCACTGCTCCTCGCGTATGCGCAGCGTACGGTGTCCACGCTCGGCTGTGCGAGTGCAAGGGCCACGGCCGCTTCTTCGGCAACTGTGGGGTCAGGGACGCGCTAACGATCAGCCTGTCTTTTGACGTAACCACCACCGCTGCACGGTCACTGTGTTTTCAGAGCGAGACGTCCGCGTAGGGGACCCTGGGGTTCTCTTCCAGCTTCCGGGCTATGGCTTTGGCCCGCGCGGTGCGCCTCTCGTCGTCCTTTCCCGGCGTCGTGTTCCGGGGAAGGGGTTTGGTCTGAATGGTCGTATTCCAGTCCTCCGGAAGGGCCGCCTTGATGGGTACTGGCTCGATCTGCCATCCTATCTTGCGTAGGACGGCTCGTCCGTGTTCCGTGTGACTGAGTCGGATTCTCTTATTAGAGAGGTGGGCTTCGATGAGCTCCTCCACCGCGTTGTGGGCGCACATGTCTAGCTGTTTTTGCGTGGATGAGTATATGGGCATGCCCAGTGCTTGCTTCGTTGCCTTACGAAGCATCGTGTTTAGGGTGTCCCTATTCGCCTTCGTCAGCTGGAGATACGGGGCGGAGTAGGTAACCCGCGACACGACGAACGCGCGTACCAGGCGCATGGCATCGTCCTCTTTATGGCCTCGGTTTCTGTTAGATACCCTCCGAAGCATACTAAGTATCTGTTCGGTTGTTGTCTTGATCTTTGTGACGGCTGCGTGTGCCTTCCCGTCGCTCTGAAGTAGTAGGCCGAGAATCCTAATCTGCTGTGTTGGCTTGATGACCGTTCCGTCGATGGTGATGATCACGTTCGGCGGCAGCTACTGCTTGGATTTTCCCGGTTGGATCATGAGCTGCTCTGATTTCTGGGGAGCGCAGCTCAGTCCGCACGACTTTGCGTACTCGTGCACGGTCGTTGCAAAGCTTCCTCCGTCCAGGCATCGGACCCGGCTCAGGTCGTCCACACCGTAATATCGTCGGCGTAGAACGCGTGGTCCAAGCCTTCGATTTTCTTGAGTAGATCGGGCAGACGCAGAAGGGCCAGATTGAAGAGCAGGGCCGACAAGATCGATCCCTGAGGGGTGCCCCTATCGCCGAGCTCGACAGGGTCCGACTTCTCCCCTATCCTGATGGTCGCCGTTCGGTTTGACAGAAAATCTTTTATGTAGCCGAATGTCTATCGGCCACACCTGGTCTGGTTCATACTCTGCAACACGCTCGCGTGGGACACGTTGTCAAACGCTTTCTTCAGGTCGAGGGCGAGTATCCCGCGCGGCGCGTGCCTCGTTGCGGGCTTGACGACCAGTTCGTGGAGTTGGATCAATACGTCTTGGGTGCTGAGATGTTGCCTGAAGCCGCACATCGTCTCCGGCATCTGATCCGTTTCTTCGAGGTGCTTCTGCAGCCGGCGAAGGACCATGCGCTCCATCACCTTCCCCACGCAGGACGTGAGTGAGATGGGCCGCATGTTGTCTATCGTGAGGTCCTTGTCGGGCTTTGTAATGAAGCAGACCTCGGCGTCCTTCCATTCCTTCGGCAACCGTGAGCTCTCCAGGCTTCGTTGATGTGCTCTAGGAGGCCGCGGGCCGCTGTACCGCTCATGTTACCGAGAAGTTTGTAAGTTATGGCGTCCCTGCCGGGTGCACTTCTCTTGTTAACGTCATCTATCGCTGTCTACAGTTCCGTCATGGAAAACGGCCGGTCCAGCTCTTCATTGTCGGGTCCTTCGTACCTCTCGGGCACCGGGTACTGACCTTTGGCTGTCTTTAGGTACTTCGCCTTCAGGTCTTCCAGGAGCCTGCGGCCATCTCCCTTGTACGTGTTCAATACTTTGGTGAGGTTGCGATTGGTCGCAGTTTTGCTACTCAGCGGGTCGATCAGATGCTTCAAGAGACACCACGTCTTCCCCGTTGAGAGCTTGCCCTGCAGGCCGTCGCAGGTCTTCAGCCAATTTTCGCTGCATAGTTTGGCCGCATACTCAGCGATGTCTGTTCAAGATTACTATACGCTTGGCCAGCTTTCTGTTATGTCTCTGACGTTTCCACCGCCGCGTTAACGAGTGCCGGGCGCCTACATGTGGGTCAGTCTGGCGTTCACGTACGGTGTTTGCGACGTCGTTGCGATTTCTTGGGTAAATTTTTTGAGGGCCTTCTTCTGGTCTCTCGCCCATTCGGCGTAGGTCTGTTGTGCTTCAGCTTGTCCCGATTCTTCCTCGGATGCCTCTTGTTCTTGGGTAAACTTTCTCATCTTGTCCCAATCCGTGATCCACGCCGTCCCCAGCACAGCTCCATATCGGGAGCCTCGGATCGTGATGCCGATCACGCTGTGGTGAGACCCCAGGTCCACTTCTTCGCTTCTCCAGGAGACGTCTAGAGTGCCCGATAACCACGCCAAGTCTGGCGTGGTGTCCCTCGCGACACTGTTGCCTCTTCTGGTGGTTACGTCCTGCTCGTTCAGAAGGGCCATCTCGTGATCCTCCATTGCTTTGGCCAGTGCTTTTCCTCCCATGGACTGGAATTGATAACCCCACGTTGTGTGAGGGGCATTAAAGTCGCCGCGAATCAGGAGCGGCCTGGTTTCCGCCAACCCTTTCGCCTGGCTCACCATGCGGTCAAATGCGTACTGCCGTTGGGACTGCCGGCATTACGCGCTCATTACAAATAAATTGCCCGCGCTGCCAATTTCTCTCGCATGAATTTCGACCAGCGTGTGCTAGCATCCGCCCTGCGCCGTAACATGTTGAGTTGCCGCCACGTTGCTGCGGACGAGCATCGCCGTTTTGTTCTCCTTGGGGTCCGTGTAAGTGACGTACCCCGGGAGTCTTGGTTTCCCGTTTGTTTCCTGTAGAGCAATTACATCGGGCTTGTTTTCTTGCCCGTCAATGTGTAACCTTAGTTCCGCTTCTTTGTTGCGAATCCCGCGGCAGTTCCATTGGTAAATTATGGTGGTATCCCCCCCCCCCCGGTCTTCTTCTTGTGCTTCTTGGCTTCTGCATCATCCTTTCCAAACGTCTTGAGTCGACTGCGCCTTTTCGCGATCGCGTCTTTGATTTTTTCGGCCCACTCCTTTTTCAAGGACGCGAAGCGGTTCCTCGCCGTTGTTGAGGGTACTTTTGGCCCTAGGCGCTTGTACCTCACTGATGGCGTGTGAGGCTGACTCTCGACAGCTTCGAGGCGGGCGTCCATTTTGCCTAGCCTTTCATTAATTTGGGAAATTGCGGCCAAAATGGTCATCAGCTCTCCTTCTCGTGGGATCTGTGCCATTGCTGTGGTCGCGGTCTGTGCGGTCGCCGCTGCCTCTCCGTTCGCGGGGCTCTCTTCGGCGTCCATCGCCTTTTGATTACTTGATGCACGTTGCGTGGCCCCAGCCTCTCCCTCCGCCCGCCCTATGCGGGGTGAGGGGGGGGGGGTCCCTCTGCGGCGCCCTGCGCAAGCCTGCGGCTGCCGTGCTGTTGTTTTGGGGTCTTTTTTTTTCATTTATCGAGCTGCCGTTACTCGCCAGCGTTTCGATCTTATTCATAAGCGCCCGTATTTGGGCGGTCTGCTCCTGGATCTGAGCGTTTTGGCGCTCTATGATCCTCTTAAGTTCTATCACTTCGCTACTGTCCTTTTGCGGATTCGCTTGTGAGTTAAGGGGTGGGGAGGGGGTGATCGGTGGGAATTCAGTGTCGCTGGTTGGAGCGAATGGAGCCTTGTTGGTCCAGCCCACCTTTTTATCGGCGATCCGTCGGCGTCCAGTTGACTCGCTCCGGGACCTCGAACTCTCCCCAGGTCCCGAACTGGCCCGGAAGCGCGAGCGGCGGTTGCCGCCACCATTGCCGCTCCCGGGTGGTGTCTTCGATCGGGAGCGACTCTGGCGGCCGTTTCCTCCGCATCTGTTGTTGCTGCTCCGGCCTGGCGTGTGTGACCAGCCCCGTTGTTTGGAGTCGCTACGGCGGGGTCCGCCTGCAGGACCTCTCTTGTCTCGGTTCCTTCTCCCGGCGTCTTCTTCCTCCGCTCGGCGCCGTTCCCAGCGCCGCCGGCGGACGACGTAGGGCGTCTTGAAGCGGGCTTTGCAGGCCTTGTCCGCGGTCAGGTGTTTGCCTCTGCACAGGCCACACTTCGGGACACATCCGTGGTCTTCGGCGGGTTTGGAGATTCCGCACCCTCGGCAGATCGTGTTCGAAGGATCCGGGCACACGTCCATTCTGTGGCCCACTTTCCGCACGCATGGCATACGTCGATTTGTTTTCTGTGCATCGTGCACTCCGTGAGCAGGTTACCATCTCACGTAATTGGGTACTTTGTGCCCTTGGAAGGCAATGACGACTGATCGAGTCTTACCGATTCGGTTTGCCTGCAGGGCCGTTGGGTTATGCTTGTGCACAACATTTGCCTGAATCTTCTGGGCCGTATCCTCGAGCGGGATGCCCCTTATGACGTCCTTCACCGTGCCGTGGAGGGCCCCGGGTTCCCGGCGGTCTACATAACTTCATGCATCCAGTCGATGCACTTTCATTAAGGTGCGACTCAAAAAACCGACAGTTCAAATAAAAAACGCGGAGCCCAGGTGAGATGCGTCCGCTCGCTCCGCCGGACGCTGGCGTTCCAACTTCTATCGAAATGCGGCTACCATGGCCGGAATTCGTTCCTGCGCCCTCGGACTCAGAAGCACAACTCTATAGCTACTGAACCACTGCAGTGGTGACACTGTCAGCGGTGAGTGCTTGAGACTAGAGGTCGTTAGTGATGCTTTCATGCAATAGACCGATTTAAACAGCAATTGCGCTACACCACCGCTGCCGCAGTGCACTCTGGGAGTCGTGGTTCTTCGGCCGACGGCCGCGTGGGCGCGCTGCATGGCGTACGCGCGTGAAGCAGTCATCTTAGTTTCGCCACACGGCGTTTACCTGCATGAATGCTGGATTGGTGGGACAAGTGGGGTCAGCTTAGGGGTGTCATGTGTTACGACAGCTGAGCGAAGCAGATGGCCTTGGATTTTTCTTATTCTAGGAATGAAGGTCCCCAAAATAGATCACGGAAGCTGGTAATGACAGGCAGCTGAATAAGATTTATTCCACATCTTTAGCCACTCTGTCCCTGCTAATCAGTGTACATTGGCAAATGCTTGAAAACTAAACATTTTGACAGATCTGCCTGCCTGATTAGGTTTGAAGACTTATAATAAACTGCACATCTCCAACCAAAAACCTTAATTTTAACCCAACGTTTCGAAGCCGACTCGGCTCTTTCATCAGGGGTGACTGAGGGCAGTAGCTAGCGTCTTTAAGTATGGAGGGGAGGTGGGGGTCAAAGAAGCGAAAGCTATGATGCGAAAGGCATGGGGGAGGAAGGGGGGTTAAGGCTGTTAGTCACGTTGTCGCACTGCAGGGAGGCGGTCAATGGCGATTTTTCAACTTCTACTGAACGAAAAAAAAAGTCGCCATTGACCGCCTCCCCGCAGTGCGACAACATGACTAACAGCCTTAACCCCCTCCCTCTCCCTTCCTCCCCTCCTCCATGCCCTTCGCATCACAGCGTTCGTTCCTTTGACCCCCTGCTCCCTTCTATACTTAAAGACGCTAACTACTGACCTCAGTCGCAGCTAGTTGCAGCTATTCAGCCTCGTTGACTGCCGCAGCTAGTCAGTCTCATTGGCGGCGACTGTTTGCTCGGCGGGGACTTCAACGCGGCTCACCCGCGGTGGGGATCCTGCAAGGCGGATCGTCGCGGCGGGGACCTAACTGAGGTCATTCGCGGTACTGGGCTGCATGTTCTGAACACTGGGGTCCCCACGTTTGTCCGTCGGGGGGGGGGGGGGGGGGCGTCCGCACATGCATTGACTTATCCATTGGGACGCCGCGATGTGTTTATGGACGGCACCCCTCGGCGGGCACCCAGGGTTTGGACCACTACCCTATCACTCTGGCTCCTAAACAGCTCAAGAGAGTGGATGGCCGGAGGGGCAGAGTTGTCCACTGGGACAAGTTCCGGGACCTACTCCGCAGCTTCTCCCTGCAGGACGACATCCTGGCCCACGTTGCAAGGTGTGCTGAGGCTGCCACGATCTGCTGCGAGGTCCCCCCTAATCAGCCCATCCCTTACCTCCACCTCCTCCAGCTGAGGGCACAACGGCGCCAGGCAGAGCGGAGGGCTCTCCGCACAGATCGGCCCGAGCACTAGACCGTGCACAACCGGCTCGACGCGAAGTGTCGCCGGTCTCAGAATCGATGCCGCAGAGAGTCGTGGGAAGGCATCTGTGCTTCTCTGGTGGCCGCCAGGGGGAGTGCCAGGGCGTGGCGCCTGTTCCGGTCGCTACTGGAGCCTCCCATCCAGCGGGCGCCCTACCTGTCCATCGTAGTGGCAGGGGGACTCACCTACCAGCAGCTGGCTGATAAGCTGGCAGAGGCCCTCCTCCCCCGGGAGCCTCCTCCTGCAGGGCTCTACCCCAGGCGCAACTACATCCAGCCAGCCGGCAGACATGCTGCGGACATCACGGCCGTCTGCTCCACGGCCCTCACGAGGGGGGAACTCTCCTCTGCCCTGCTACACTCCAAGCGCCGCAGTGCCCCTGGACCAGACGGCGTCACTTATCAGATGCTGCGGAACTTGGACGACGCCATGCAGACAAGCCTGCTCTAGACGTACGACAAAGTCTGGTCCACAGGCTGCCTGCCTGAAGCCTGGCGCACAGCCCTGGTGGTTCCGGTCCTCAAGGCGGGCAAGCCACCTGCTGACCTGCTGTCGTACAGGCCGGTTTCTCTAACCTCAGCCCCAGGGAAGCTCATGGAGTCTATGGCCTTGGGGAGGCTGGAGTGGATCGCTGAGGCCACAGACTTCCTGCCCGATCAGCAGTCTGAGTTCCGGAGGCACCGTTGTACTGCTGATGCCATAGCAGATATCGTGTCCAGCCTCGAGGAGGCACGTCACTTCCACCAAGTCATCTGCCTCACACTCTTGGATATGAAGGGGGCATTTGACAGTGTCTCTCATGAGGCAATTCTCGAGGCTGTGGACGGCCTTGATGTCACCGGCAACCTCCGGGGGTACATACGGGGCTTCCTGAAGGACCGCACGAGCTGTGTTCGGACTGGAGGCGCTACCAGTGCCCCCAGGCCCTCACTGGAGGGGTTCCACAGGGCAGCGTGCTGAGTCCCATGCTGTTCAACTTGGTAAGTTGGTGATAGCCCAGCTGCCCAGCTGCCTTCCAGATGGCCTGAAACTTCCCGTCCGCATTGCCATCCACGCGGACGACGTTACCTTTGGTGCCGCGGACCACGGCGCCAGAGGGTTCAAGTCATCAGGAACGAACAGCGGGCCATCACCAGGGTCAGCTCCTACCTGTAACGGGTTGGCCTGCAGCTCTCCCCCACCAAGTCTGAGGCCATGCTGTTCAACATCCGGCCAGGAGCACGCCCGAGGAAGACCTGCCTCAGCATCGCAGGACGGGAGCTCCCATGGCGGCATTCCTGCCGCTACCTGGGCCTCCTCATTGACCGCCACCTCACCTTGCGGTCAGCTGTCAAGGTATTCTGCAGACAGGCAACCAGGGTCCGTGGCGCCAACCGGAGTCTCCTGGCCGGACAGAACGGCATCACACCACAAATGGGACTCTGGTTCTTCCAGGTCATGGCAGGGGCTCAGTTCCTGTATGCCCTCCCGCTGGTCCAGATGACCATACACCAGCAGCTGGCTATGGAGCGCTCCCTGAGGGCTGCAGTCCGTCTCTGCCTGGGACTTCCCCGTGGCCCCCAGGTCCCGGCCACACTTGCAGAGGCCGGAGTGTAGCCCATGGTGCTGCAGGCCCAGCGGACTGCACTCCGCCATGTTGAGCGTCTGCACCTCGCCCCGGACGGACGTTCGCTCCTGGAGCGCCTCCTCGGCCATCCTCATTCACGAATGGGGAAGGTTGCCCAGGAGCTCGAGCAGCTGGTGGGTGGGCAGCCAGAGCGCCTTCCTCCCCCTCCACGACCGGACCTGGGCCATCTGTTCAGGGTGCTCATGCCACTATGTGGAGCAAAGCCGAAGCGCCTCACCCCTGCGGTTGGCCTTCGGCAGGAGGCAGCAGCGACCCTGGAGGAGGACTTGGCCGGCTAAACGCAGCTCGGTCCTCATGGGTCGGTCCTCATGGGTGCCTGCCCGTCTGCCGCAGCTGCCTGCACTGCGCCTTCATTGGGAGAGAGCCGGCAGGCCAGGCTCTCGTTCGTGCCCAGCTCGACCACAGCAGAGCTGGCGGCCCTCCACCTGGCTGCTGACATCATCGAGTCCCACCCCGCATTGCAGTCTGCGGCCATTCTGAGCGACTCTAGGGTGGCCCTCCAGCTTCTGCAAGAGCCACGGGGCCGGCTGCCCGTTGTACGAAAGTTGGCCGCCAGACTCAACAGCATCTGTTCCCGTGGCTGCTCTATCTCCCTGGCCTGGATCCCCAGCCACGTCGGAGTCCCAGGCAATGAGGCAGCAGATGCCCCAGCCAAGGCTGCCCACGGAAGCCGTACCCCCTGCTCTACTGCTGTGGTGCCCCTGGATGTTCCCAGAACCATTACGGAGCGGCAGCTGCTAATGGAGCACCCCGACCTCAGGGTTGCCCAAGGGACACCCCCTCAAGGCCTGCCATATAAGGGGATCACTAGACGGCAGAGGTCCCTCCTCCTCCGGCTCCGCATCGGATGTTCTTGGACCGGGGCTAGGCTCCATCGCAAGGGCTTGGCCCTCACTGCAGACTGCTCCCGCTGCGGCCATGCGGAGGGGACCACATATCACCTCCTCCTCGATTGCCCCGCCGTTGTCATCCACCAGGCAAAGCTGGCTGCCTGCTACAGGGACCTGAGCCTACCATCCGACTCAGCCAGTGTCCTCCTCTTCACCACCGGCCTCAACGCTTCCAAGGCGCTCCGGTCTCTCCTCGCCTTCCTGGAGGACACGGGCCTGGACGACTATTGCTAGCCTAAGGCAGCTGACTGCTACGACTGCGTCTCCGGCATCTTTATACCCCCTTTTCCTCTTCCCTCTGAATCCCTACCTATACTTCTCCCTATCTGCACGCCGGCAGTGGTGGTGGTGCGATAACATCAGCCACAGGCCCGTGCACTTTCCTTTCCTCTTCCCTTTCATTCACTTACTACTACTACACAGAAGGAAAAGGCTCCATAATATCCATGGACCCACCAGGGACAAACTACCATCCTCTGTGCCGAAAGTGAACACGCGGGTCACAGAGAACAATGCTAAATATGCTGGCGTATTGAGGAAGAAAATAACGGAGAGTCAAAGTTATTGCATGCAAAAAAAATTGCTGCAGCGCGCGCCGAGACAGTTCGGCGGTCTGCGCTAGTTTGCGTTCGCGGCTGCGGATTAGCGCGGCGAAGAGGGTGAAGGCCTTGTCATCAGTGTGGCGACGCATGCTCAGATGCAGGTTGCCTCAAACCAGGCGTTATCGGGAGGAGTTGCGCATGCAGCCAAAAGCGGCCCTTTCGAGCGCTCTAGACAGCTTTGCTGACGACTGTACAATTGGTTTTTGGGGAAACGGAATGGCGCAGTATTTGTCTCTTATATCGTTGGACGCCTGAACCGCGCCTTAGATGAAGGGATAAAGGAGGGAGTGAAAGAAGAAACGAAGAAAGAAGCGCCGTAGTGTAGGGCTCCGGAATGATTTCGACCACCTGGGGATCTTTAACGTGCAGTGACATCGCACAGCACACGGGCGCCTTAGCGTTTTGCCTCCATAAAAACGCAGCCACTGCGGTCGGGTTCGAACCCGGGAACTCCGGATCAGTAGCCGAGCGCCCTAACCACTGAGCCACTGCGGCGGGTACAAGCAAATAATGTTGATAGTGTTCGGGCCCAAACTACTATCCTCTCCTTGATGACCGAGCGCATGCGCTGCAGCACGCGTCGCCCTTGTGCATCATGGCTCTTCCGTACAGTCTCACCGACTACACAGGTACACACTGCAGCAGCCGGCCACAGTTGCGTCTTTGCCTGCTGCCAAGTTCAACCAGCGAGACAATACCACCGGTACTCGTATCGAAAGAAATACGCCGTGCGGTTACTGACACGCAGCGTCTCAACGGAATGCCAAGATCTACGCTGTGGAAGGCGTCCACAAAAAAAAGGTCGGCTGCAGTACACGCACCTCAAGATAAGATTTCATTTCAACACGCTTCCTGGAGATACGACGCCTGATTTATTAAGCCCTGCTATAGCATTGTTTTGTCTGTGCGCGATCGTGGCGAAGTCCTGCCTCCATTCAGTTTCTGGGATCTTTTAAGCTGAGATTTCAAGCCTGAGCGCGGCTAGTTTTCCTTATCACGGAACAGCCGGCGTCTGTCTCAGGGAAATCCCGGATATAGCGCATTCAACTCTGTAATCTACGGCATAAGGGAGGTTATAACATGTATACATGGGTTTTCCGCGGTCTAAACATGTGGCAGAAATGTTCGTCAAAACGGGTCCTTTGCATATGCGCAAAAACACGGAGCCGCGCAGAAGGTAATATAGTTGCAGTGCGCTTCCGCCGCAATTTCGAGTAAAGCAGCGTAGTTTGTGAAGCTCTCCCTTCATGCATTAGGATTTAGAAAGTGCATACTGGGAACTAAAGTACTGTTCGTTTAGCTAAATACATGAGTTCATTAATGCAAGCTGCTGATATGCTGTCGTTGAAGGAGATACGTTTACCGAAAAATGATATCGGCTTACGAGCTATCTAAAAAGAAAGCCAGCTGCAAATGCCAGCCCTTTGTATACGTATATACAAGCCAGATTACTGTGCTGGATGGTTTTTCGTTTCCTCACTTTTTCCAGTCCAGATATTTCGCGCTGAAATTACATCACATTTATTGGCGAGCGAGAGTGGCCCTGTGGTGTATTCTTTTGTCTTCTCTACTTATTTTTGCATAGTGAAACAAGCGTACACCAGCTTGGGTGTAGGTACCCATGCTTCTGCATCTTTCCTATCTCCTCAGTGCTGACAACCCTGTACCCCTACAGCGTGGCTACACACTTAGCCATGGTAGCCGCCGAGGCGGCTCAGTGGTTATGGCGCTCGGCTGCTGACCCGAACAACGCGGGTTCGATCCCGGCCGCGGAGGCTGCATTTCGATGAAGGCGAAATGCTATAATTCTGCCCGTGTGCTGTGCGATGTCAGTGCACGTCGAAAAACCCCAGGTGGTCGAAATTATTTGGAACCATCCGCTACGGCCTGCCTCGCAGCATGAGTCGCTTTAGGACGTTAAAGCCCAAACCAAATCAAACTTGACGGTAATAAACACGCTGGTCCAAGAAGGTCACATCTGCCACTCCCCCCAGAAGAAAAGAGTGCGGCCTGATCATTCGCCTTCTACGCCTCACTGCACGCCGGACACGTAATAGAAGGACCAGACAGTTTGCTTATCATCAGAAGGACATTCAGCGAGCATTCGTGTCTGCAGCATTCCCATACGCTCTAAAAAAAGTCGATTCCTTGAGCTTGCGCTGTTTCGGCTCTGATTACAGGTCTGCAGAAGTAGCTTTGCCATGCTTAATTGCCTTGCATGATTCCATCGCCACGAGATATCTATTTTTTTTGCACTCCCTTTTTTACTCACAATCTTGTTGCGTTCCGACGCAAGGAATTTCAGTCGCCTAATAGCATACGTGGTAGTGGGCGTGTCAGGAGACTGAATTGAGGGTGGATGCTTTCAGCGCGCATGTGTGGAGCGCAGTGTTACCGAACGCAATGCCGTTCAGCAGATAGCTTCAACACAGCTGAGTCATCCAAAGTTAGGGACGCTGTCAAGGTCTATTTCGTTAGATGGGCGGCACAAGACAATCTCTGTGCGTAATTACACAAGGGAGCATGTGCGTTTCTGTGAGAAAGTAGTTGATTGTGCGGTGGCACCGGTACAGCAACCGACTGTGGCCTCGCTTCCATTTGCACTATACTGTGTCGCAGCAAACGATGACGGCCGATTACCTGAAAAAGCTGCGTTCGTCCCTTTCAGAACTGACAGCGACGGAGTTAACCTGTCTGGACGATGTTGCTGCACCCTGGAGCAGCTGGCTCCCCTGCCTACGAGGTCTTCCTCTGCACCAAGTCCACGCCGCTGTTGCCGACGCCGCGGAAGCGACCTATCCAGAAGAGTGTCGCCTGTGGTTCATAGCGGGCCTCCACTGCTGGATGATGTCACGACGGCACCTGCAACCATGGATACTCTATCGCATTAGCGACGCGCCAGAGTTGCATAGGTGTGTGTCGCTCCTGAAGGAACTGGAATCGGCTTTACAGCTTCACGACCCCCGCGCAGTGCTCACTTGGAACGCAGTCGAAGGTGCGGTGCACTGCTGCCTTCTCACCCAGTATCCGGTATCTGTTGAGCACAGTGTGGTGTACATGGTCCTCTGGCTTTGCCGGCCATTGATGGCTGTCCACGCTTCAGAATTCGCCATTCAGTACAGCATGCTGTCCTATCTGCGTGCGGTGCTGCAGAACAGCCCTCTACAGCTACAGGAGCGGCTTTCTGACAACCTGAACTCGGATATAATTCCTGGTATGCGTCGCTCGGGTAAATCGCCACCGATACAGCCGGGGGGAATTTTTCTGCCGGCGCTACAGGAAGGTCCAGTGGCGCTTCAGGACGTATATCGAGATAGCCGTAGCTACACACTTCGTACCAGTGGTCATTGTTGGGCCGAATCGTCATCGGCGCAGGAACCGCAGGTCGCTCCCAGTGCGGCGCTCTATGGCGACCCCGTAGAGATTCAGGACGTACCTGGAAATGACTGCACCTCGGCTGTCCTCGCCGAACGGCGTCTTCCCGTCGAATCGCCAATGCAACAAGAAACGAATGTCGCTGGCAGAAACCTAGTAAAGCTTGAGTACAGTTCTGGACACGAACACGACCCAGCGCGTTCAGTCGCTGGGCATAGTCTAGCTGCATCGTCATCTATTCAAGAATGCGAGGTTGCTGTGTCTACCGTGCTTTACGTGAACCCCGGAGAGCTTCAGATCGCGCATCGAGATAACTCCAGCCCAGCTCTCCTTACACAAGCGGTTCATCTGACCGAATCTCAAAAAGAGCAAGAACTGCTGCTCTATCTCCGTGCGTCCGTGTTGGACGATGACGAAGAGCTTCAAGACGTGCCGCGCGATGACTTCAAGCCGGCTTCCGGTGCAGCTGTGCCTCTTCTGGGGGAATCGTTATTACAGCAAGGGCCAGACGTCGGTGTGCGGGTGCCGCTACATGATCCCGTTGAGCTTCAGGGCGTGTCCAGGCACATCGACTTGAACTCTTCTGCCGCTGCGCTCGGCTTAGCCAATTCGTCTTCACAACGCGGGCCGGAGGTCAATGTGCGGGTGCCACTCCCCAGAAACCCAGTGGAGGTTCAGGACGTGCCCGGCAACACATCGGACTCGTCTCACAGTGTCGTTGTGCTTCGTCTAGATAACTCTTCGAAACAGGAACCGGACATCCCTACGCAAAAGCCAGACATCGCTACGCAAGAGCCAGACATCGCTACGCAAGAGCCAGACATAGATACGCAAGGGCCAGACATAGATACGCAAGGGCCCGAAATCGCTACGCAAGAGCCAGACATTGCTACGCATGAGCCAGACATTGCTACGCATGAGCCAGACATTGCTACGCATGAGCCAGACATTGCTATGCATGAGCCAGACATTGCTATGCATGGGGCAGACATCGCTGCGCATGGGTCAGACATCGCTGCGCATGAGGCAGACATCGCTGCGCATGAGGCAGACATCGCTGCGCATGAGGCAGAAATCGCTGCGCATGAGGCAGACATCGCTGCGCATGAGGCAGACATCGCTGCGCATGAGGCAGACATCGCTACGCATGAGGCAGACATCGCTACGCATGAGGCAGACATCGCTACGCAAGAGCCACCAAGCCATGATTCCACGGAGGCTAAGGATGCGCCTGCACACAACCTCGATTTGGATTTCATTCCCTGTGAGCGCCGTGTGACGGAACCATCGTCGCAAAAAAATCCAGAAACACGTTTCGTAGGTCGGCTGCTTACGGAGAGGGGAAACTGAGGAGAAAGCATTGCGCGTTCCCTGGATAAACGAGGCAAGTATACTCCCAGGGGCGTCGACCTTATTTAGTCGTTAATGTCGCCGTTATCTGATCTGAAAGTTAATGTGATTGTGCGCTCCTTGTTTAAACCATTTATTCAAAGCACGTTAAAGCACGTTCCAGTGCACGTTAAAGAACCCCAGGTGGTCGAAATTTCCGGAGCCATTCACTACGGCGTCTCTCATAGCCTGAGTTGCTTTGGGACGTTAAACCCCTATAAACCAAAACTAAACCAAAGTGGAATGGCGCAGTTTATGGCGTTAAGGCGCTGCAGCATTCGGGCCGAGGAGTTGGCTCGAGCTTAGCGTTGAGAGGAGAACGAGGGGGTGTAGCCTTCGCCTCTCCCTGCCGCGTAGAACGCCGCAGCAACCTTGTTTAAAATTTTGTTTCCTTCTTTTCATAAAGTCTCGGTCGGTGAGAACGATAAGTTGAGCGTAGATGTTGGTCCCATGGCCACAGCCCGTAAAAGCCTACGACTGCATTTTTTGTTTTCTTTTTTCGTGACGAGGCTGTTAACGCAATTTTGTGATGTGATTGCCGTCGGAACATTATTGAAGTAGCTAAATGCATTAAACCAGACTAGGACCCGTCGCAGTAACGCAGAGGCTTCTGCGTTCGGCTTCTGATCCCGGCCACGGCATCCATATTTCAATGGTGGCGAAATACAAAGGTGCCCGTATGCTGTGACAACAGCGCACTTTAAAGAGCCACAGGTGGTTTAAAATATTCCCGAACCCACGATTATGGCGTCCCTAATAGCCCATATATCGCTTAGTACGTTAAAGGCCAAGGTTTACATTTTTTTTTATTTACAAAGCCAGCCTAGGTTAGCCGGTCATGATGTGCGTAAGTGCTCTGGTGCCTAAATGTCCATTATTATTTTTTTCTCTTTTTGCATGTCCAGACAAAACATGCCTTTCCACGAGCTGGTCCACTCGGATGATGAACCTTTTGAGTGCCGCTTTTGTGAGAAGGCATTCGCCCAACGAGGACACGTGGCAGCGCACATGAAGTAACACACCCGCTGAACCCAGCGGAGAGGAAGTCCAGCGCCGCCTGTGCGGACGCCGGTTCAGCCCTCGTGATGAACTGACTCTTCATCGCAAGAACTGACTCTTTATCAATGGTGTTGACATCCCTGAAATCAGGTGCGTCGGTGCCGTGTGCAGCGATTTTACATCAAATGCCGCTTCGACGAAAGAGCATCTTCTCTCCCACATGAAGATGACACGCTTCCCGTGCGCCGCAAGATGGTATACAGGCCAGGAAACCCGCAGCGGATGCAATCAATGCCAGCTAGATTCGTCTACCAGTGATGACAACGGCTTCATATGCATCCCAACAGCGTCGTATAACTCTGAAAAAAAATGTAAGAAATTATGCATCTTGACAAGGCACTTCCTTCTATCGGACGTATACATCAAAGAAAACACAAAGCCCGCTGATATTGCGGCAACTTAAAAGAAGACTGTTACTATCAAAGAATAGCTGTAGGCTAGCATAAGATACGTGACCCGGATAATGGAAGTAGAAAAAACGGCGTCTCTAGAGCTCCGAAGATTACGCTTGTGCACACTGGTTTCTCGTGTCTTCCCTTCCTATCGGCGTGGCTATTTTCGGCTCTCAGCGACAGCGCACCGGAGCTGACCGATGAACAGCCACAGCGGGGAGTATACACCTGTCGCGTGAAGACGCATCTTTCTGCACTTACGGGCGTCGTTGGAACGGTTGGTGCAGGGCTGGAAAATATCACTTGCTTAGCCTGCGAATAGAAGAAATACTTGGCGGTCAGCGAATGTGTCAGTGAACAAATATCATGCCAACTTAACGTTTGTTGCTTTTAGAACTTTTAAAGGTTTTATAACTTTTAATATGTATACTTGTGACAACTGTTTAAAAGTTCATGTCCGTCCAGAGGTCTTCGTGTTCATGCTAAATAGTCGCGTCTTATTAATGCGAAGGCATTACTAGGCTATGCCGGCACCGGAAGTGTCCGCAAAATGTGTTGCGATCAGTCACGATCTGAAGAGGGGTGTGGGGAAGCATATAAAGTCAATTATTAAACAATATCCCGTCAGAGTCATTAGTCAGCAGTCATTAATATTAGTCACTAATTAATGACCATGCCTAAGAAAGAACCAATTCCGAGATAACACGTCTCGGCGCGTGCTGCTGCTATTTTCTTTTTTGCATGCAGTAACTTTGAAGCGCCGTTATTTTCTTCCCGAATATGTCACGACACTAACAAAAAAGGGTGTGATCATAGTCTTTTTAGTGGGGTAAGTCACTTGTCACTCTGCTGACACCTTTTTTTGTGCAAGATTACGCTGTTTCTAGGAGTCTAAGTATTTATGCTCTTGCACATTGTGTAATGTTCCGCTTCTAATAGTCTAAATTTGCACTGCAACAAGAACAGTAAGTTTAAGCCAGGTAGGTATAACATTGCGCCTTTCTAAGAGGGGCAATTGTTAGTCTGAAGACAGCATAAACATACCCTAGCATGAACGGTGTAAGTTTGCACCTTTAGCAAGTAAATTTATGCCACATCTAGAAGTTCAAAGTTACTTTGTCAAAGGCTAAGGTTGCATTGACATAAACAGAGCAACGTTTGCACCCCTGTGGTGCAAGTGTATGCCCTCACATGGTGGATAATGTTACCCTTCTAGGTTTACAAGGTAATGCCTTATTGCAAAGGGTATCTATGCACTATCTGGCGATATATATACACTGTCCCCACAAGAGTACTATTACCCTTCTGTAGTGTAAACCTGCCCTCTGAATGCAGGAATAAGCTGACCCTTATGGTGTAAGCCGCAGTCTTTCTGTAAGTGCAGGCAGTGTCGAAATGTTGAGACAAATCTTTTATGTGAGATGGGCTGTGTCATCTTGTGTTCAGATACAGGTACTACTGCAGAATGCACACAAAGGATTCATCAAACAATTGGAGAAAAAAATATACCGTCATATTTATTCTGCCACAACCATATCACAGCAATGGCCCTGGCAGTCGTCTCCATACAGGTGGGGGCAGTATGTACCATGTATTTGATCTGCGCAGAGAAGAAAACATGTAAGAAATTTTTTAACTACATAGCTTAGTCGACTTAGCCATGGACTTCTTTAGTTCATGTCTAAAAATGTAAACTGCACGAAAGGCAGGTATAAAGGGAGCCAAATGTGCAGGCTTCTAACTGCTTATTAAAGAGAACCAAAATCAGAAAATATATGCAGATGAAACAAAACATGTCCCAAATGACTACTTAATTGCTCGCATATGCTCACATAATCGCAAGCACACTGGCTTCTCAGGAAAAAATTCACACTGTGGCCAACAAAAAAATTTACCAAGAAAACCGAAAAATCCAGAATAATATTCCCATCTTTAGGGTCAAACTGTAGTCATCCCAGATGCCAGACTACTGGGATGATCGTGTCAAGGAAAACACGTGTGTGAAATGGAAACTAGTAAAAGGTGAGAAAATAAACCGCAATTTAACAAATCCTTCCCTCCATTCTCATGTGTTTAGTTATTTATATTTAGATTTGCTTTCATTGTTTAATCATCTCTTATTCCCTCACCTGCACTTCTGCTCTTGTTTGCTTTTTTCCTTTCCATCATCTACAAATTTGCATTTCTTCTTTGAGAATTTGCCTTCCCAATGGTCTGGTTTCTAGCGTGACTAAGGTTTGATGCAGCCCCTGGTAACAATGTGGCTCTGGTCTCTGATGCCACTCTGTTTTGTAGCTCATTGTGGGAATTAAAAGCGAAGTGTAGGTGATTATTTACGTGTCAGTGAGTGATATCGCCAGCTGTAATTTTTAGTATGTTCTGCTTTCCCCTGCATACATTACCTATCAATTCATTTCCTATTAGTGAACAGCTGGAAGCTTGTGCCTGTGATGGCATTTCTGGGTGCATCCCATTATCGCTGCCTTTTGATAAAAAATTCCTTGAGAACGGCTTGGAAATGACAAAATGGCTATGTGCTATAAATGTGATGTGCTATAAGGAAGGGGGTACACTCCTTTATTAAGCCAATCTAAGACTTTTAGGGTGCACCTCCTAACATCACCTGATGTTGAAATAAAGGCATATGGATTTGTATTTTAGGGCACCGCTCCTGGAAAACAAGGAAAAACTTCGGGCTAAAAGTGAAATAATAGCCAGGGCAACTTTTACACATCTGAACAGTTGTGTCCACTCATGTAGTAATGAGCTGACGTCATGTACACAAAATTATGGACCTCCTTCACCCCGCGACGTCACGAAGATGCGGTGGCGCTGATGTTAGCAGCGACTTTCACATGGTAGGCAAAACAGGTTCCGCTTGCCCGTGCCTACCGCAGCTGCCGCAGCTACCGGCGGCTGCTTCAAGCCTGTGCACTGCAGAAGCAGCATGTATTGACCAGCTGCGTCACTGCTGGATCCGCGTAGTAGCATAAAAATATTAAATTAGCCTTGATAGGTTTCTCGCGCATAAAATGCCGCATTCGGAAACTGGCTAACAGGCATTGGGCCACGGTAGTAAAGCGCGAAGTCTGAGAGTCGATAGGCACTGCCACTCAATGCACTTAATAGCATGCAAGTTACTGCGTTCATTCACCTGAACTTCAGGATAGTAGGCTGATAATTGCTCAAGGAAAAAAAAGACATATGCAGCTGCACACGTACTTATCACCTTGAGCCGGAGTGCACGGGGCGCCGACAGGTTCACTCGCCCCCAAGGAATGCGTTTTTTTTTTGCTAATAGCACAGCATGTTTTAATGGCGCGTTTTATGACATTTAATATTTACTTGAAACTGTTTCTTGATATGACGACGTAATTATTTCATTCGAGTAGAAAGAAGTCTGGTAAGTTGTGTCAATCATGCGCGGTACCTTAAGTGTGCTAAACGCCATATGCTTTTTCATTGCATCATGCATGTGTCATGTTTCATGAGGTAGTACATGATCGCGAAGCTTGTTTGGAAAGAAGCAGCCGCAGGCGTACTACTAACAGACACGTGGCGAGATTGAGAGGGGACGCGGCAATGAAAAGTGTTTTCGTTATTCATGCATGCGATATGTAACTAAACCTGGTGCAAATATGAAATTCCTACGCTAGTTTCAGTAATTCCTTTTATTTATAGCTATACCTGGTACATTTCTGGGTAATTATAACTAACACCGTCGTCAAGTCCCCCCAAGGCCTCAAATAATTGAGTAGATAGTGCGGTTTTTTTATGCCAGCATGTACATAAAGCCCTGTTCTGTACGACGACGCGATTAGTTCTTTTTCTATATGATCAGTACTTATGCATGCATAGTTACATGAAAATGTTTCTTACAAGAAATAACTAACACAGTACTGCACGTGTAGGGAAAAAATCTAAAAAAATTGTTACGCTCCTCAACGTCTCAGGAATAGTTTGCGACAAATGGAATCATTTGATTTTCATGCGAATTACGAAGGTGAGTGATCCAGTCGCAGAAAATGTGAGAGGTCACAAAACGAACCTTAAAGTTTATTCCCTCGTTTATGGCATCTTCGCTTTCGCTTTGGTCAAAGAAATGCGGCACTGAAGTCAAAGAAATTACCTCACAATTTTTGACGACCACACTTCTAAAAAGCGTAATTTATAAATTTGTACTCAATATTTTGCTATATTTTTTCGTCACGAAACTAGACTTCTGGGCTAGGAAAGAAAACAATTCTAAATATCAAAAATTTTCACCAAATCGACCAGCTTAACAAGAGGACAAGTCGGCCTGGCTGGTGCGTGGTCATGCGGCTAAAAACAGCGCTAAGCGAGACAGGAGATCAGGGACACGACGCTGTCCCCACTTTTCGCACAGCGCGACACGTACGTATGTCAGCAGACGATGAGCGCATGTCTGCTCCGACGAAACAAGGCCAGCACTTCCCCTCACTATTGTCCCGAAGTTAAATCATTCCGGCTAGTGCAGAGCGTCAAAACTTATTTTATTCAATGCCTAGCGCATAAATAAACGGCAGGAACGCTTTCTACATGTTTACTGCTAACCATATATACAATACGGTTGCAAACTGTTTCTCTTTATAGGCCGCACGTGGCCAACGAGAGCTCGTGTACTTCAACAAATTACTAAGTTGGAAGCATCGACCATTGCTATGATTCGCAGAAACTGGAAACGCGCCTACAAGCCTTGAAAACCCGCGCTCAACACCTATCCGCGACGCCACTCCCCGACATTTTGCCTACCACGAGCTCGCTAGCGACTGCAGCGCCACATCGTTTGTTTACAAACATGCAGGAGGTCGATACGGACCATTTTCATAAAGATAGCTTTAGCTCAGGTTGATAACATGTTTTATACAACACCTCTACATTACGTCTGTGCAAAAAATCATTGGTTACTCGACCACCCTTCACTGAAAGACTACTTAAACTACACAAGCAGCATAAAATAATCGCCTTCTAAAGCACTATTTTTCCTTGAGTAAATTACAAACCTCAACTTTTAATATACTAACTGCTGCTTCATCTAATCCTTGCAGCATATACAGCAGTAGTAATTCACATGAATAATATTTTGCCAGAACAGTATAAAGCAACCACTATTTAACATTTTTTTCAAATGCTTAGCATAATTAAATTGTAAATACTGACTGACAGCATGAAAGAATGGCTATTAAAAGTTACCTTTCATATCTGCTGTCACGTGCAAGCCACCTGAGCTTAATTAAATTTTAAGTTCACTCCGCTCTGAATATGCAAAAGGGTCTTTCCATGCGAAACGTCCCAGGGCCCAAAAGCGACCATCACCGATTTTGTTGAAAGAAATTCAGGTAATTGTCGATTATGTGAATACCGTTTCGCTAAACTATTTTCGTGGCAAAAATTTTTTTCTCACATAAGTGCCTTTCGAAAATTTTGTGAACACGTGAAAGTTGCTTGCAGGTAAATATTTTTAAATCGGGCGTGAAAGCAGAATAAGTAACAAATTCTATTTTATGTTATCGCGCATGCATCGTTCTTTGATGCGACGTCATTAGTGCTCCCATATAAAACTTTGCTGCTTTTTCTCGGTACAATAAAAAAGCAAAAAATTGTGCGTTTTCAGAATTTTTATTATAAACATATCAAGTTTCAGTCACAATAAATTTTTTCGTTGTCTACTTGGTAATAGAGTTCTGCCAAAAATATTTTCAACTTTCTTTAAGGAGGATTTTGTAAGAAAATCAGTCCCAAAGTTGGCAAAAAGTGATGCTTTTCTTAGATTGAGACCTAAATTAAGCATAAAGGCCCTCGAGTTAAATACTTGAGACAACTCAGTAAACACATAAACTTATTAACTTGCAATCAACAAACTTTTGTTCGAGTAAATTTTGTCTGACACAAGAAAAAAAATTTGAAGTTCACAGCCAGTGTCAATGGTCGGCACTGGCGAAATGCGCTTTCACTGCATCACACGTGCGCGGCACCGACCCTTTTTTTTTCGGCACGCATGTTTACTTTAGGTCTTTGCCAAACGAACACGTTCTCAATCAGTCGATGCTAGTAAAAATCCATCTTGAACGAGGTACTTTCCTCAGTTTATCACTCATTTTTGACCTCAGCGTGGCCAGGTAAACGAATACAACATCGATGTGACGCCTATTGTGTGGCAGTTAATCATAAACGTTCCAGAGGCAGAAGAACGACATGGACATTTCTTCTCTCCTGTCTTACAACATAATTAAAAGATGGCTTGAATGGGCCCATGGACACTTATAGCAGGAGGCTATACCCTGCAAATAAAAATTTATCTACATTCTTGTTCCCTGCCTTTTGCTTTCTCAACCCCCCATCTGTTCAACATTAGAATTTTTCGTTTCATTATTGTGATAAAGATGAAGTGCGGCAAGTGCGCTGCACGCACTCGCGCGCATGGGGGGAGAGAAGACGACGAAGTAGGAGAATACAGATCGGCTCGACCGTATGCTACGTGTACTGTTTGATTGCTAATTATCATTACTACGATACAACATATTTTGGCGACGAGGATGCTGTTTTGACTCGGGACCTTCACGTGGCCTGCTCACCATCCGTCATGAGCTTTTCTGGGCTTCAGCCACCACCACCCTTCCTGCCGACTCCTGGTCGTCCTGCCCTTCCATGGGAGCAATGGGAGCTGGCGTTCCGGAATTACATGCTGGCCTCTGGTGCCTCTACTCTGGGCGCGGACAGGCGGAAGGCCATCCTGCTGAATTGCCTCGGACTGGAAGGTCAGCGCATTTTTTATACATTGGCGCCGCCGTCGTCCCCTCCAGCGCCTACAGCTGCGGCTTCGCACTCCGGTGACGAGGCGCCCCGCCTTGACGAATTTGATGCGGCGATATCCATCCTGTCGGAGCATTACAAATCGTCCGTGAATGTAATCGCCGCACGTCATCGCTTTCGCCGTCGAGTTCAGGCTCCAGGAGAGACAACCGATGAGTACGTCGCTGTCCTTCGCAGCCTTGTCGGCGACTGCGGGTTTGGGACCATGGCGGACGATATGATCAGGGACCAGCTGGTGGAGAAGACCTCGAGTTGCCATCTGTGTGAGCGCCTACTCATGGAAGGCTCCTCCTTGACTCTGTCGCGCGCCATGCTCTTTGCTCGACAGTGTGAGCAAGCTTCCCGGGAAGCCAGGGAATTGGCTGAGGAGGACGCTCCAGTACATCGTGTGAGATGCGAGCGCGGATCGAGACAAACACCACCTCAGGCCCATTGCTGCAAGTGCCAAAGTCAACCATCACAACCTGCTGCTGCAATACCAGAGCGCATGTGCTACCGCTGCGGTTCTACAACTCACCTAGCGAACAACCCTGCATGCCGAGCCCGCAACCGCAAGTGTCGTCGGTGCGGCAAGGTGGGCCATTTCGACTCTCTCTGCAAGTCGTCCGACCGTCCTGTTGAAGTTCAGCAAGTTGCAGATACTGCTGACACATCGTCGATGCCGGATGGCTCCAGCAGTGCGTCTATTCTCAATGTTGAAAGTCAAAAAAACGGAATTTTCGCCTCAGTCCTAATTGAAGGCAAGTTCATCCGCTTCCTGATTGACACCGGCTCATCTGTGTCAATTATTTCTGAAGATCTATACCACCGATTCTTCGCTAAATGTTTCCCGCTTAAATCAACTGCAGTTCAACTATTGGACTATTCTAAGTCTCGGATTATAGTCCAAGGGTGTTTTGTTGCCACAGCAAAGTTCCACGACCGTACCGCCTGCATCCTGTTGTACGTTATCTCGGGAGGCACAACGCTGCTGGGCCTGGATTCCATTGCCGCTCTACAAATGAAGATCAAAGGTGCATCGTTGGAATGTCTTTCCATGACACCTGATACGCCTCTGTTACCTCCTGAGCTACGTCCACACTTCGAACATCTCTTCTCCAAGGAACTCGGAGTTGCTCGTGGCTACGTGCACAAAGTCAGAGTGCAGGATTCCGTTTCTCCTGTTGCTTGCAAGCTCCGACGGCTGCCGTTTGCCATTCGTCAGCAGGTGTCCGAGGAACTCCAGAAGCTTGAAGCTCAAGACATCATTGAACGGGTCGACGCTTCCAAGTGGATTTCACCCATAGTCGTGGCTCGGAAAAAAGATGGCTCCATCCGAATGTGCGTCGATTTGCGTGAGCCGAACAAGGCTATTGTGGTCGACAGTTTTCCTTTGCCTCAAACGGAAGAACTTCTACATAGCTTGGCCGGGTCACAGCGTTTTTCGAAGTTGGACCTTGCCTCGGCTTACCATCAAGTACCACTTAGCCCTGAGAGTCGGGAATTGACCACATTCATTACCCATGATGGCCTCTTCCGCTTCAAACGAGTGTGTTTCGGCCTTGCTTCGGCGCCTTCGGCTTTTCAGAAGATGATGCACTTAATTTTAAAAGGGTGCAAAGGTGTCCTCTTCTACATCGACGACATCATAGTCCATGGCACCTCCCGACAGGAGCACCTGACCAACCTTCGTGCTGTTCTCGAGCGCCTGTCCCAAGCCGGACTCAAGCTCAACCACAAATGTGTCTTCGATGTTCCGAAGCTCACTTTCTTGGGGCATGTTGTCAGCGGTGAAGGACTGTTTCCGCTTTCTTCTGCCATCGAGGCGATTACGAAGGCTCCGACTCCATCTAACATCAGCGAGCTTCGCTCCCTCCTTGGACTTGCGGGTTTCTACTCCAAGTTTATCCCGCATTACTCCGACGTCGTTGAGCCTATACGCGCCCTACTTCGAGGCAGCGACTCCGCCTTCACTTGGACTGCTGCTGCGGATTCAAGCTTCAAACTACTGAAGTCCATGTTGACGTCATGTGACGTGTTGCATTTTTTTTATCCTGCCCTTCCCGTGGTCGTAACGACTGACGCTTCCGGATATGGCCTTGGGGCAGTGCTTCAGCAAGACAACGGCCATTCCCTGCAAACTGTTGCGTTTGCCTCCCGTACCTTGACACCCCAAGAAAGAAAGTACTCTGTTGGTGAACGTGAGGCCCTAGCTTGCGTTTGGGCGTGCGAACGGTGGCACGTGTATTTGTGGGACCACCCTTTGGTTCTACGCACCGACCACAGTGCACTTGTCTTTTTGCTGTCGACGAAAGGAACGGGCCATCGGCCGTTGCGAATTTCACGTTGGTCGGCTCGCCTGTTGTGCTACAACTACACTGTAGAGTACCGCAAAGGCAATGACAACTCTGTTGCGGATGCTCTGTCTCGCCTTCCCTTACCGACCACATCATGCAGTGAGCCCCGTGAGTTCGACGCCAGTGACGACGACTTCGTCTGCCTGCTATCGCCAGCCGTGACTCTACAAGAGCTTCAAGAGGCAACCATCAGCGACGCGGCAGTTGCTCAAGCCATTCAGTTTACATCGGCGACATGGCCGGACAAGAAATCCCTACCGGAGAACCTTAGGCCATACTATCTCCTGCGCTCGGAGCTGTCCGTCGTGCAAGGCGTCTTGTACCGAGGTGACAGGCTCGTCGTTCCCGAAAGTTTGCGACGACGCCTCATGGACATCGCGCACGAGTCACACCCCGGGATCAGCCGCACGAAAAGTCGACTTCGAGAGCTCTACTGGTGGCCGCGAATGGACGAGCACGTCGAAGAAATGGTACGGACATGCGTCGTGTGCCAGTCCTGTGACAAATCGGCTCGTCCGGTGGCAGCTCCTCTGCAACCTGTCGCCTTCCCAGAGAAACTTTGGGATAAGGTTGCCATTGATATCGTGGGGCCTTTCGACCAAGCTCCCAGTGGCTGCCGCTTCGCGATTACTCTCATGGATTATTACAGGAAGTGGCCAGAAGTTGTCTTCGCTGATGCCATCACAACTCAAACCGTTCAAGAATTCCTGCTTGGCCTCTTCGCTCGTGAGGGTTACCCTCAAGAGATTGTCTCTGACCACGGACCTCAATTTTCATCGATGGCCATGCAAACTTTCCTCCGCGAACGGGGGATACGCCATTGCTACTCTTCAGTGTACCATCCCCAAGCTAATGGACTCGTTGAACGATTCAATCGAGTGCTTAAGTCCTACATTCAGCTAGCTCTGTGCGAGCGACGCGACCTACGTACAGCGATTGTGTACTACCTCGGTGTCTACCGCTGTACGCCCCATGCCACGACAGGAATTGCACCAGCTGTCCTACTTCATGGCCGATTGTCCCGCACAAGACTTAACGTCGTAGGACTGCCGGATCAGTCCTTCTCAATGGATCCGACAAAAGCGCTTAAGCTTTTGCGGCAGAGGCTTGACGAGAAACAAGCGCAATACAAGCTTTATGCGGACCAGCGGAGTGGCGCCCAGTGTCGTGACTTTCAGATTGGCCAGTACGTGCGTGTCCGCAAACCAAATGTGCAAGGCAAACTGTCAGCTCGGTTTTCGGAGCCTCGGAAGGTTGTGGAGCAGCGTGGACCTGCATCTTATCTGCTGGATGATGGGCGAGTGTGGCACTCGTCCAAGTTTTCTGCGGTTCGCCCAGAAGTAGTTCAGCAGCAACTGTCCTCCTCAGCTCCAGCGGCCCTTTTCGCTGATATTTCGCCGCCTATCGACGGCAACCGAATGCCGCCGCCCAGTCCACAGTCCGGAACCGTGGTCCAGGGTCCTTCTTCGGACGCGCCTTCAATCTATATGATGCCAGCCGTTCCGCCCGCTCCGGAATCGGCAGCCGCTCCTCAACCCTCGTGTAGTAAATCCACAGCGGCAACTGCGGCTTCACCTCCTGCGCCGCCTCGCCGAAGTACTCGCAAAAAGAAGCGGCCCGCATGGTTCAAAGACTATGACATCCGCTAGACATTTTGTTTTTTTTAAGTGCGGCGGAAATGTGATAAAGATGAAGTGTGGCAAGTGCGCTGCACGCACTCGCGCGCATGGGGGGAGAGAAGACGACGAAGTAGGAGAATACAGATCGGCTCGACCGTATGCTACGTGTACTGTTTGATTGCTAATTATCATTACTACGATACAACAATTATGAGGCCACCTGTATGTTCACGTCCCTTTTTTTTACTTGAATTTTTTGGACGCTTGAGACTGATGTGAGGCCAACATGAGGTGTTGAAGACGTCGCTGGCCTGAAGTAGTGGAACTGTCGCGTTCCTTTCACTGTAATCGCCATGGCGAATCTGGAAGCCAGTTCTATTTTTTTTATTGTATTTCTGCGTTGGGCACCCTGATTACTGTAACTCCTTTCACATTATTTTTTTTCGAGGTAATGGTGATATAATTTGATCCTTATATGACCTCTGCAATCTTGCTCTTGCTGTGAGACGGTTAAGTGTGCCACCGACACCATCGCATGCACTTTTTCCGTGTGAAGTAGCGAAGTAATTCCATTCTGCCAAAAGTCTATGATCTTGTTCGTGTAGCAAAGATTCAGAAAGTTCTTCTTAGTCTTATACTGTGCTGCAGCTCCATGAGAAAAATAGTGAATTTTTTTTAGTTGGGGCAGATATTGTTTCACCACTTTGAGCATTGCACTCTGAAAAGCGTATACTGCAACAGCATCATGTTCCAAACAGTCAGAAATGACGGCGAAAGAGCGCACAGAAATGCATTGCTCTATGGAATAATAGACAACTATTGGGTGTATGGTGGCCTGCGTGTTTACCCAATGGTACGATTTTGGCGCGTCCTGAATTATAAAACTAATTTTCTGCGAAATCTATCACTATTACGGCCTCATGTCGATTTAGGTTCACCTCCAAGTTTCGAAAATAGGTAGCTTGCTACTTGCAAATAAAATAGTGGATTTTAGGTTGCTTCAACATATCCGTGAACTTTACGAAAAATCTTCAGGTGTCACAACAAGAGTTTAGAGTGTAATGCGGGCTCCACTTATCCATTGTTGGTCATGTATGTAGTCTCTGCTCTCGATGACATGCGCAAGACCTTGTTGCAGCAGGGTTTCGGCGTAAACCGTGCCTGGGTAAGCTGCACATTTGCCAAATTGAGCTGCGGTGCGTAGGTCTTACGCAGCGAAAGCACGGTTGGGCAGTGCCGCCCAGTGACACTGGTTATGAACTTCTAAATTTTTTTCTTGCTTCGGACAAAACTTACTCGAACAAAAGTTAGTTGGTTGCAAGCAAATAAGTGCATGTGTTTACTGAGTTATCTCAAGTATTTTTATCTCGAAGGCCTTTATGCTTAATTTAGGTCTTAATCTAAGAAAAGCATCACTTTTTTCCAACTTTGGGATTGATTTTCTTAAAAAACACTCTTTAAAAAAAGCTAAAAATATTTTTGGCAACAACTCCACTACCAAGTGAATAATGCAAAAATTTATTGTGACTGAAACATGAACGACGCTTATAATAAAAAATTCTGAAAACACACAATTTCTTGCGTCTTTATTGTACCGAAAAAGAAGCAGCAAAGTCTTATATGAGGCCACTAATGACGTTGTATGGAAGAACGTTGCATACAAGATAATATAACATAGAATTTTTTTCAACAAACTCGGTGATGGTCGCTTTTGGGGCCTGGGACGTTTTGCATGGAATGACACAAAACTAATATGGGTTCATGTCAGCTATTGGAAATTATTCACATCAGTGAACATCACCCTCCTGCTGAAGAAGGAAGTGTGCACAGTGCAAAGAAGACTAAGAGCCTCACACAGCTGCACATCACATCTAGCTTTATATGCATGTACGGTGCTACTCGTATTAGCTTGGTTGCATGCCAGCCTGCCAAGGATTACTACACGTGCGCATCATTTTTTTTCTGACTTTTCCCACACATGAATTGCAGGCAGCGCCCCTTAAACTAATTTAATATGAAACATTTGCTGAAATGCAGCCTTTTACCAAAAAAAAGAACTGCATTGGTACTTCACACAATTAAAAGAAATCACAATTATTCAAGCCATTATTCAAAAATTTCTTCACTACTAAGTCCTCCAAAATATTGAAGGCTCCAAAATCTGTGTAATAGAATGCCTGTAGCTGCATAACATAGTATACTATGTTCATTGATGGACATCAAGTAATTATGAACTAGCTACAATGTTATAATTACATAATAAAATACATGCCACACAAATCTAGTCTCGACTACTTGTGCAGTTTTGAAGAAGCCAGACTGAACTTCAGTGCCAGGAGCGACACTGCTTGCGCGCCTTTGCATCTCTCTTACCGCCGGGTGCACTGCAATAGAAGCACCATTGATGGCATTAGTGTAACGGTTGCTCATATCTTGTATAATCATTAAACCACATAATGGCAGCACTCATGCTCAAGAAACAACAAGAATATTTTGACAATGAGAAACTAGAACATTTGAATCCAAATTTTATTCATTACAGCGCTTGTCACGCACCTATACGAGGCATAATTGACGCAGTGCGCTAGTTTATGCTGGACAGCTGCTCGCAGAGGAAGCATAGACAAACTTCTACACCACAATCGCTGAGTACCAATGAACTGTCACTAAGCGCCTAACATAGTTGTCTAACAACAGCAACGGCAGAAGGAAGAAAGAACTATATTGTTACTGCTTACTAGATTCAAAATATTCAGAGCAGAAAAAGCTTAGAAACTACACTACAAAGCCTACACTCTCCCACAAGGATTGCACACTGAACTGAATTGAGACAATACAAGAATACAAGAGTACAAAAAGAGATGACATAGACTGTATGCTTTAGTGATCAAATGTTTGGTCACCAACTAGCCCAGACCTTTTCACTTGTCAAAAGAACAAGTTCGCTTTTCACCATTAGTTGTCAGTCTGAGTGAAGAGCAAGTTACATATGAACTTAACACCATTCGCACATGCACCTTCCATTCCAATACAGCTAAACTGCTGGCATGATAAGTCAACCTCGGTTGGCAAAGAATACTGCAAAGTGTGTGCGAAAATGGCCGCCCGCTAGGAAACGTGGAGCACAAATAAGCAGCTAATTTCTTGCCTATCAACATACCACGTTTACTGTTTTATCGTTTGCTTTCTATTCCATAGTAAAAAAAAAAATTGACGCCGTCCATCCACCCACGAGGGAAGGAAAAAAAAGCAACCTGGCAGGTGGAGTCTTCTTGTAGCGCTAAAATTATAACAGGCTTACTGTCCAATGAGAATCAGATACAGTGCTGCGGTAGATGTGCCGCGCAGTACGTGCAACAGAAGCGTGCACACTAATTTACTCGCCCTTTTCTGAACGGAGACTGCTTTGGACATACCTCATCCTGAATGGTCGTCAGAAGGGACAAACACGCTGCGTTGAAGAGACGACAGGCAATATTCCTGCGTGGAGGAGACGAATGATCGGAGCCTGCAGCGAAATAAAGCATGAGAAAGATGCTCGCACTACGCTTGCACACTGCGCCGCTGCGGTCGTGCTTTGCACACGAATCGGCTGAAAACAAAAAGTAGCAACAAGTAGCAGCTCGCGCACACAACAGATGATAAAGCATCGTTTTTCAATGCACCATATTTTGATGGCAGGCAAAAAACACGTACGACCAAACGAAAAGGTCACTTGCATGTACAGTTGAAATTTGGCGCGAAGAATCCGTACCATGAGCTCGGCGCGACGATCTGGCGTGCGCTGTTTCTTTCAGACCTTGACTCTTTCGCGAAGCTGTCGCTCACTGCAGCGTCGCACATCGATGAAGCGTGCACGATGAAGCAATCGCTGAGCACAACCGAATTCAAAACGCACGCGTGCCGTACAACACAGAGGAACGCGCGCCGTGACTCGCACACATAGCGCCATGCAACTATTATATTCTAGTTCACTATAAACTACAATGCAACAATGACAAGCGTGGTAAACAGCATCTTCGTCTTCGACTTAGGGGAGCAAATAGCCAATCCAAATCGACAGGCACGTGACCTAAAGAGCAGAGGGAAAAAGTACAAAATGTAAAAAAAAATGGCTAGGGCCTTGGCTATCTAGAAGCGAAAAGGTTCGGTGATGCTTATGGTTTAGCTTATGGTTATGCTTTATAATTTAGCCTATGGTTATGCTTGCGGTTTTCACTTTCACCAAGTTTCAACACGTAGTCTGTGTAACGACGAGCCTTTACCTCTTGTTTCGTCGTTGTGTCGTCACTCTGATGGGTGCTGGCACTGGCGGCTACAAGCCGCTTTTGAGCATCTTGTCGTCGTCGTTTAGCGAGACGCTCCTCTAGTTGGTCGGGTGTTTCACTAGCTCGTTTGGCTCTGGCCTTTTCATTCTTCCTTCGCAACTCCTCAGATATTCCCGAGCTTTCACCATCTGGGCTACTCTCAGCTGACATGGCCGAACGTCGCTGTTAGCTTCCTTTTCACGCCGCTTAGTGAGACGCGCCTGTCGTACTTCTGGCGTTTCAGACTCGGCTTTGCTGCGTCGTTTAGCGAGACGTTCTTCTCGTTGTTCGGGTGTCTCGGACGCTCGTTGAGCTTTCAGCCTTTCATTTCTTCGCTCATTTCCAGCCAACTCCCGTGGTAGCACTTCTGTATCGCTAGTATCACTCTCTTCTCCTTCCATGTTGAACGCGCACGCCTATTCTCTGGCAAGCGGTTATATAGTCGGCCTCCGGGATAAACACGTGCTTGCGGCGAACATCAAACGATGGCGCATAGCGCGCGGCAGTGGCCACCTGCGCCGCGCATGACGGCACGCGCGGCAGCGGTGAAAGGTAAGGCGACGGAGTCGGCGGCGGCCACCTGCGCCGTGCGTGACGTCACTCGTGCTCCGACATACGCCGGCTCGCGCGAAGCGCGGTGTTGACTAGCGTAGTGAAGCTTTTCGCTTCAAAACACTGCTTCGCGTCTCGTGTTCGGCAGGGAGCCGCGCTTACCCTCTCTGCCTTTTCTCCTCTGACTGAGGGAACGTCACTCAACATATTCCCCAGCAGTGTTCCAAGGTCACGCCGCCCGCGTGCAGGGCGACAGCCTTCGCCGCGTGCATGTGCGCATTGCTTGAATTGTTTTTGCGTGGTCCCCTCTGCCCATGTGGCACGTATTTTTCCGCGCTTTCGGCGCGTCCACAGTTCTTTCGCTCTCAGAGACAACGAGCGCGGAGAGACTTTTCTTGTCTTGACTGTTCCTTCTCTTCCTTGCAGTATGCGTTGGAAGCTTTCTGATAACCAGCTATTATGCGGTATGGGTAAATGCGCAGATGTTGCCGTAAACCTGGGGGAAGGAGTGAACTGCGCGGGAACGCGGACGTGCTCTGCATGGGCTCCGTGAATCGTCAGTGTTTTTGACCGGAAAACCCGAGTTTAATGCAAAGTGTTTATTGGATGTGTTCCGTGAAGTTACGAGGACCATCTGAACACCAATTTTATCTCTGTGAGTAGAATCTATTTCCACTTACGGGACTTTGAAATCTTGAGGCGGCGAGAGTCACGCTAACCCTAACGCCGACGTAGCGTCGGCCGTGGCCGAAGCAGGAGACGCATGGGCTTCGCTGGCCCTACCGGGGCTGAGCAGCCTCGACGGCGGCATGGCATCAGCATCGACTGCGGCACACATTACGGCCCCGGTTATTGACAATAGCCCGGGTACGGACCAGCCCCAAGCCATGGAGCTTGCAAGCATCAGCAACGCCGGAGGTACGAGGGGACCGCAAGAACAACCAAGAGTCTACCCAGTCAACGAGACCCCGTGGCGAGTGATGAAGGAATTAGTGGAGCGCAGAGCCCAGAAGGATAGGAAAGCTACCGGTCAAGCAAGTACACCTTCCGAGGCAAACAAGACTCCAGTGAGTACGAGCGATCCGCAGCAGCGGAAACCTGGGACGCTGGGACCGAACGCCATGGTCCCGAACGCGCCGCCGGCGCCCGCTGTAAACAAACAACTGAAGACGCTCGCTGGTAACAGGCGAGATTTCGTACAGCTCCCGAAAGGAGGATACAAAATCGTATTCCGACCGAAGAGCCACAACCTAAGAGTGGGAGATTTCAAGCCCAGCGATTACATACAAGCCCTGGTGAAGGAATGCAACCTGGTCTACATCGGCGACATGCTTGTCGCGGTGAAAGCCATCTCAAACATAATAATAGTCCGGACGCCAGATGGTGCGAAGGCAGAAGCTCTGCAAAAGACGAGGAAGTTGTGCCTCGGAGACAAAGAATTCGAGTTCAATGCCTACTGCTCCACAGCGGAGGGAACTGTCCGGGGTGTGGTGCACGGAGTGATGGCCGGCACCACGCAAGAAATCCTAATGAACCACATCCAAGTAGCAACGCCGGGAATTCGTGCAGTCTACGCCAGAATGCTCGGGAAGTCAGAGTCAGCGCTCATCGCGTTCGATGGACCGAGGTTGCCCAAGACAGTCGCAGTGATGGGAGGACTGTACAGAGTTTACCCTTACCAACCTACGAAGCAGGTGTGCTTCAGATGCCACCTGCAGGGGCACCGATCAGACGTCTGCCCGGAACCACAACCCATTCCGCAGTGTCCTAGATGCAAACGTGCCAACGTCGACGGACACGAGTGTGGGGAGCCCAGGTGTGAGTGGTGCGGCGACGCTCACGCCACGGGCGATATAGGATGCAAGAGACGCCTCAAGCAGAAAGGCCAGCAGAACAAGCAAGGCAAGAAAAAAGAAAGTAATTACCACGGGGGCCACAGGCCGCGGTGGTTCGACAGCGAGGAAGCCGAAACGAGAGGAAAGAACGGATCTTCGAGATCTGCGTCTCGGAACAGGCGCGGCGGCAGCAGAAGCCGAACGCCGTTCTTCAAAGATGGAGACTTTCCGGGGCTAGCAGACGCGAGATCCACCGACCACGGTGGCGGCAACGCCTGGGTTCCAGGGAACGCTCATGACGCTTCCGCAACCAAACAGAAGACCAAGAAGTCCAAGAAGGTGAGTCAGTCTAGGAGCGAGTCTCCAGTCTATCCCACTGCTCTAGACTATTCCATACAGGCTCGATTCGAAGCTCTAGAAAAAACAAACAGGGAACTTAGAGAGGAAAACGAACGACTAAAAAGGAGGCTTTCGTTTATAGAACAGCGACAACAAAGAGAACAAACAAACCAAGGAAAAGTACACGGAGTACAATCGCCCTCGACGACAACAAGCACGCAGGGGCCAGCAGCCGTACAACCGCAAGTAACGGAAGCAATAGATGCTACTAAACCACTACACCAAATACAGGAACAACAGAAAACAGTCTTGACGACGCTGGAACAAATCATGACCAGACTGAACGCGACCGATCAGAGACTGGCAGAACTGTTCAGGAGACAAAACAAGAGAGCACCAGAACAGGTCGACCTAAACGAAAGCGCGAAGATCTTCGCGGCGCAGCAGTAGTGTCACATCATGGCTAACGCAGAAGAAAAATTTACAATATGGCAATGGAACTGTAGAGGATTTAGAAACAAAAACGATTTCAACGTACATGTAATGCAGCATAAACACCCACCTACTGTAATAGCGCTGCAAGAAACTAACACTTCGCCGAAGATAGTCGGCTACGACACCATAGTAGATGAAAGATATAAAAAAGTGGCCATTTTATGTCAGAAGGGGGTCACTACGCACCAGCACACGACGCCAGAAGAAGATATAGAACACCTTTTAATAGAGGTAATACCTAAGAAGCGCGGGGAGAAGAGCCTGTTCGTACTTAACATTTATTCCCCACCGCGCAAGAGGAGACATGACTTCAGAGAAATCATTAGAGCGATGATCGGCCTGGTAAAACAAAACCACCTTGTGATTGTAGGAGATTTCAATGCTCCGCACAAAGAGTGGGGCTACAAGATGAATACAAAGAAAGGAAAAACCATCCTAGATGGAGTGGACACGCACGGGCTGGAAATCGTTACCGATAGCAGATACCCTACTAGGGTCGGAAACAGCGTTTCAAGAGACACTAGCCCTGATTTGACCATCATAGGAAATATCCTAGACTACGAATGGTCTAACACCGGGGAGCAGTTCGGAAGCGACCACTACGTAATTCAAACGCAAATTAAACTTACAAGGTTCAGCACAATCCAGAGGAAGACAAAAATCACAGATTGGAAAAAATTCCGACAACAGTTGGAAAATGAAGGCGGAAGAAATGCGATAACGGACATCGAAAAGTGGACCAAACGACTACGGGAGGTCCACAGAGACAATACTATGACGCTAGAGGTTACCGATGAATTTCCACGTGCGGATAAACGATTGCTACATCTTTGGGAGGCTCGTAGGGGGCTGACGAAAAGATGGAAGAAACAAAAACATAACAGAAAATTGAGACTCAGAATAGCTCAAATCAATAAGGAGATAGAAGACCACACCGCAAACTTACTTAGAGATAATTGGCACCAAATTTGCGATGAACTAAACGGCAACTTGGGTAGCGCTAAAACATGGGCGCTGCTCAGGCACCTCATAGACCCGACAAAATCGAAGAGAGAAAACAGCAAAACGATAGAACGTATCACGCACAATTTTCAGGGCACGGACGCCCAGATTACAGATTTTCTTTGGTCCAGGTACGTCGGAAGCACGCAGGTGCCACCCTGCACCATGGTATATTCAGGGACAAGGAACTCGAAGCTGGATGACCCGATAAAAGAATACGAGGTATACGCGGCTGCCAGGTCATTCACGAGGAACACAACACCGGGAAAAGATCAAGTAACCAATGCAATGATCAGAAACCTCAGTGATGACCAAATGGAAAGCCTGACCGGACTAATCAACGAGCACTGGGAAAGGGGCACGGTCCCGGCGGAGTGGAAACACGCTGAGATTATCGTGATACCTAAACCAGGGAAAACACCCAGTTTAGAGAACCTTAGGCCGATATCGCTAACTTCATGCCTTGGTAAACTATACGAGAAAGTGGTCAAGACTAGACTGAGCAACTACATGGAGGACAACGGTCTGTTTCCGGATACTATGTTCGGGTTCAGAACGGGACTCTCCACGCAAGACGTGATGCTCCAGTTAAGAGACATGGTACTAAAACAAATATCGGGGACTCGAGAAGGCGTAATCTTGGCTGTAGACCTCAAGGGGGCCTTCGACAACATCAGCCACAACGCCATTCTCGCAGAACTCTCGACAACAAACTGTGGGGAGAGGATCTTCGCATACGTAAAGGCCTTCCTGTCTAACAGAACAGCAACGATCGGCATCAACAACATTAGGTCAGAAAAGAAGACGACGCCAAACAGAGGGACACCACAAGGATCCATCATCTCACCTTTGCTCTTTAACATAGCAATGATTGGATTAACTAGGAGACTGAAAAACATCAAAGATGTAGAACATTCAATTTATGCGGACGACATAACAGTGTGGACGACAAAAGGATCGACAGGACACAAGCAAGAAATACTGCAAAGAGCGGCGGATGAGATCGGTCAATTTGCTTTATTTAGCGGGATGCAGTGCTCTCCAGAAAAATCAGAATTTATTAGACTTCACAAAAACAAAGAGGACAGGGGATCGATAGAGTTAGAGATCGATGGACAACCCGTAAGAAGGACACATAAGCTTCGCATCTTGGGAATGTGGCTGCAGGAGAAAGGCAAACGAGACCATACCATCCAGCTCTTGGAACACTCCACGAAACAGATATGCAGGATGTTAAGCCGGATTACGAACAAGAGAAAAGGGGTGAAGGAGCGAGATGCGTTACGGATCACTTCTGCGCTCATCATACCGAGGATGACGTACGCGCTTCCGTACCTACAACCTAATAAAGGGGAAAAGAACAAAATGGAAACATGCATCAGAAAGGCGTATAAGCAAGCCTTAGGCGTCATGACCTGCGCCTCGACAGAAAAGTTAATGAACATGGGTGTGTACGGCACCTATGAGGAGCACAGTGAAACTATGCTCAGATTTCAACTCGAAAGACTTAAAAGAACAGCCACTGGCCGCGCACTACTGCTAAAGCTAGGATACCCGGCAGAAGGCGAGGGCGAAGACAAGACAGACATTGACAGCCAAATTAGGAGCACTTTCTTGGTTAAACCAGTGCCCAGAAACATGGACCCGAAGAACCACGAAGGAAGACGGGCGGCGAGATCATTGGAGTTGGACAGGTTCCTAAAGAAGAAACAGATGGTTCTGTATGTTGACGCGTCCAAGTACAGAACGAAGGAAAACGCTAGGGCGGTAGCAGTAGTGAACGCCAATGGGAAGATAATTACTGGTGCATCAGTGCGCACAAGGACAACTCAAGCAGCGGAAGAGATCGCCATAGCTCTAGCCCTGACTGAAGCCCATCGGCAGGGACTGAGTTACTGG